>NC_135328.1:85500232-85701757 GCF_023851605.1 Tamandua tetradactyla | reverse complement strand
TATACCTAAGAGTTACTTCTGGAGTTCCTCTTTCATTGCTCAAATGTAGCCCCATTCTCTTTAAGCTCAATTGTGCAAATGAAATCACTGTGCTCCCCACTATGTGGGACATGACATCCAGGGGTGAAAGTCTCCCTGGCAACATGAGAGATGACTCCCAGGGATGAGCCTGGCCCTGGCACCATGGAATCAACAATTCCATCCTGAACAAAAGGGGGAAAAGAAGTGTAACTAGTTAAGTATCAGTGGCTGGGAGAGTTCAAATAGAGCAAAAAGGCTACTCTGGAGGTCACTCTTATGCAAGCTTCAGTTAGACCTTGCTACCTATTATAACTTGCCAAAATCTCAATCAAAACTATTCCAGCCATTCCTAAAAAACACCTAGGACAATATGTAAGATTCTACAAAGGTTCCATGCACTAGAGTAACTTTTCAGAAACCTACAACCTCCAGATGGGTCTCTGGACCAGAAAAGTCCTGAAACCTAGAAGGTCAAGCCTCTCTAAAACATTATCTAGTTTCATCTTCTTACTCCATATTATTGACAGTCACTTCCAACATGAAAAATTTATAATGGCCATAGCCCAAATACCCTTAAAGAGTGGGATAGAAAGATCAAAGGTGATGATGAAGTTATACAGAGAAGGTAGGGTGTAACAAACAAACATGATTGCTGAGTCATTGTATTGATATTTTCTTCAGTCTCCAGTATCTTAGAGCAGCTTGGAGTAAAAACTTAAAATTGTGGAATTATAACCCATCCAAACTCTGAAACCCATCCTACAACTAATTGTTGTTCTGTGTTTTGAAACTTATTGTTTTTTTAGTATATATGTTATTTTTCACAAAAAAGAAAAAATTGATGATAAAAATATATATATACATACATATATATTCCTTCTAGCCTCCAATGTTCTGGAGCAGCTAGAAGGAAAAATCTGAGATGATGAACTCTGGGATCTGTCCTGTAACTACTCTTTGATAAGTGCTTTGAAAATTATTGCATTTTTCTTTCTTTGCTTTGTATGGATGTTATATTATACAATAAAAAAAGTAAGAAATAAATTGCATGTATCCATTTCAATTGTACAACTTGATAGATATTTAACAGTTAGGTCTAGAAAAGAACATCCAGCTTGTCATTAAGAAATCTGGGCACGTCCCTCCCTTGGATGTGTCTGCATTAACATTTGTAGCATGTACTCTCTCTTTTAATAAATTTTACTTATGCCTAAAAAAACAGTATATTTGTTAGGGTTCACTAGAGTAACAGAATCAACAGGAAACACTCACAAGTATAAAATTTATAAAAGTGTCTCATGTAACCGTGGCAATGCAGAGTCCAAAATTTGCAGGGCAGGCTGTGAAGCCAATCATTTCAATGGAGGGTCAGGACGAATTCAACAGGAGAGGCTTGCCAGCTGAAGCAGGAAGAGAGCCTGTCTCTTCTGAATCCTCCTTTAAAAGCTTCCAGTGATTAGATCAAGCACCACACATTGCAGAAGACACTCCCCTTGGCTGATTAAAAATGGAATCAGCTGTGGATGCAGCTGACATGATCATGATTTAATTCTATGAAATGTCCTCATCACAACAGACAGGCCAGCACTTGCGCAACCAGACAAACAGGCAACACCACTTGGCCAAGTTGACACATGAACCTGGCCATGATAGTGGCCAAGAGATCTCTTTTTTTATAACATTCTTTCTTTCTCTGCCTTCTCTCCCCCTCTCTCAACTTTCTGCTTTTAAGAGATAAAAATCTTTGGGATTTCTTAGAGATACATAATTTAGAATATATGAATAATATACTTAAACATTTTGGGGTTAGTTTAATTGTTATGATCATCATATTTTTGCAGCAATGGTTTGTTATTTATTTATTATTAAAATACTATAGGGCGGGCCACGGTGGCTCAGCAGGTAAGAATGCTTGCCTGCCATGCCCGAGGACCCGGGTTCGATTCCCAGTGCCTGCCCATGTTAAAAAAAAAAAAGAAAAAAAAGAAAAAGTAAAATACTATAAAATTAGTATATAGTATTATTAAAATACTATAAAATTAGTAAATTTTATAAAATTATAAAAATTGTTTATGTTTGTGTGTCTTTGTTTTCAGTGTTTCTGTAGTGCAGGTCTAATGGAATTGCCCTCCCTGAGCTTTTGTTTATCGAGAAATGTCTTAAATTCTACCTCATTGCTATAGAATGGTGTCATGGTTAGGGACAGGTGTCAACTTGGCCAAGTTGTGGTACCTGTTCATCTGATTGGGCAAGCACTGGCCATCTGTTGCAATGAGGACATTTCATAGGATTAGGTCATGATCATGTCAGCTACATCCACAGCTGATTCCATTTGTAATCAGCCAAAGGGGAGTGTCTTCTGCAATTAGTGATGCTAAATGCAATCATGGGAAGCCTTTTAAGGAGGACTCAGAGGAGACAGATTCCATTCCTGCTTTGGCTGGTGAGCCTCTCCTGTGGAGTTCATCCAAGCCATCCATCGGAGTCATCGGCTTTGCAGCCTGCCCTGTGGATTTTAGACTCTGCGTTCCTATGTTCACGTGAGACACTTTCATAAATTTTATATTTGCAAGTGTTTCCTGTTGATTCTGTTTCTCTAGAGAACCCTAACTAATACAAATGGTTTTGCTGAGTACATTATTCTTGATTAACATTTTTTCCAACACTTTAAATATGTCCTCACACTGCTTTTTAGCTTTCATGTTTCTAATGAGGAATTGCACGATGATGTTATTAAGAATCCTTTGTACATGATGTCTAACTTCTCTTTTACCGTTTTCAAGATTTTCTCTTCATCCTTAACAGTAGACAGTGTTTTTTTTTTTTTTTTTAAAGGAAAGACAGAGAGAAGGAAGGAAGGATAGAAGGAAGGAAGGAAGGAAGGAAGAAAGGGAAACATCTTTAAACATTTTCTTGTTTTTATTGTATTCTGTTTCTCCGTTTTTGTTACATGGGCTGGGGCCGGGAATCGAACCGAGGTCCTCCGGCACAGCAGGCAAGCACTTTGCCCGCTGAGCCACCGCGGCCCGCCCCAGTAGACAGTGTTTTTATAATGTATTTTAGAATGGATCTCTTTGAATTTATCATGCTTGGAGTTTATTGAACTTTATGGATTTTTAAATTTGCATCTTTCATCAGAGTTGGGAAGTTTTTAGCCATTATTTCTTCAAATCTTTTTCTGTCCCCTCTTTCTCTTCTGGAACCCGTATGATACATGTATTGGCATGCTTGATAGTTTCACACAGGCCTCTCAGACTGCATTAATTATCTTTTCACTCTTATTTTTCTTTCTGCTCCTCAAGCTTGAGAATTTCAATTGTGTTATCATCAAGTGAGCTGATTCTTTCTTCTTGACTGCTTCCATCTGCTGTTGAAACCCACTAGTGAATTTTTAATTTCAGTCATTACACTTTTCAGCTCCAGAAATGTCCTCTTTATACTTTCTACCTCATTATTGAAATTTGTATTTTGTTTACATATCATTTTACTGATTTTCTTTAGTTCTTTGTTCATGTTTGCCTTTGGTTCATGGATCCTGTTTAAGAGAGTTGAGCTAAGACTTTCAATTAATAATCACAGAAACTGGGTGTCCTGTATGATAGTGCCTGTTGAATTATTTTTCCTGGTAATTGGTCATAATTTCTGTCTTCTTGCATGTTTTGTAATTTTGCTGAAAACTAAACATTTTGAGTATTATATTGTGATTACACTGGAAATCTAGTTCTCTTGCACCTCAGTTCAACATATAAAGAAAAATTAAAAATGCATAAATAATGAGGGAAAAATAAAAGGAAAGCAACAGAGGAAAAGAAAAAAATACTAGAAAACGAACAAAATACCCCACCCCACATACACACACAGACACACAAGATTCACTGCTTTTCCAAGTCCCTTTGTAGATGCTGATGGGAAGCTTCCACTGTTGAGATCAAAACCAATGACAATTCAAGTTGGTCTTCAGTGGTCTGAAAAATTAAAAAAAAATACATAAAAGAGAAAGAAAGAAAACTAGAAAAAAAGTTGCACTAGCTTTTGACTAATTGGTAGATATTGGCTTGAGGTCATAAGTCACTTACTGAGAGGCTTGGGGCAGAGGCTAGTGTCTATATTGGTCTTTCAAGTATCCACCATACAAGAAACACACTTGCACAAAGAAAGGAAGAAAACCAACCAAGACGCCCTGGTAGAAGGTCAAAACCTTTGATGTCATGGAAGCTGAAACAGAGGTTAGCATCCACACTGGTCCCTCAAGGACCCACCAGACTGAAAAATATAAGGAAGAGAAAGAAATAAAGCCAATCATAAAAAGAGTACATTGCAACAGGATTGATTGTAAAAACTCAGAAATGGATAGTACAATACCACCCAACTGTAATACAATTAGGTTAAAACAATGAATGAAGCTGAATGTGAGAATGATAAAAGGAGGAGAGCTGGGGGCACAAATGAAATCAGAAAGAAAGATGATAAAGTCTGAGATGGTATAATCTAGGAATGCCTACAGTGTATAATGATAGTGACTAAATGTACAAATTAAAAAAAAATGTTTTTGCATGAGGAAGAACAAAGGAATGTCATTACTGCATGGTGTTGAAAATAGATGGTAATTAATATTTTAAAATTTTAACTTATGTGTGAGACTAAAGCAAAAAATGTTTATTTGGTATTAAAAATAAAGAGTACATTGGCTATTTATGTCTCACTAGATGCTGGTGTGAGAATAGAAACTGTTCCTGCCAAGAGGGCAGAAACCATAGTTAGTGTCTGCTCTGAGCCCTCAACAATCCACTAGACCAAGAAACACCAACAAACAAAAGAAAGAAAGCCAACCCAAAAAGGTGCACTGGTTCTTCACATTTCAATGAATGTTGGTGAGAGGGCAAGAGCCACTGTTATATATTAGACCAAAATTGAAGTGAGTGTCCACACTGGTCCCTCAGAGATCCCCCAAATCCTAGACCTCCAAACCCAACTTTTGGAAGATGAGATTTCCTCTACCCACCCTGGGCTCAGGTGGTCACTTCTCAGAGTTCAAGCTGCATTTCTGAAACTGCCACCATTTCACTTCCAGAGCTGCAGGGCTGAGGAATAGGGGCTGACTGCTGCTTCACCTTCATCCTCACTTAAAATAGCGGAACACTCAACAGGATCTCCCTTCATCTAGCACTCCTATATCTGTTCTCAATGACCAGGCTGGTTGCAGAGTTACCACCTCATTAATTCCAGTCTCTTTTTTCAGTTCATTCATTTTTCTGGTGGAGGCAGTGATCTTTCTCCACCATATTGTGTTTGTGTGCTTCCAAGTTAAACTGTTAATAAACTTTTATCATCCATGTATGGGCAAGAATGATGGATTCACATTCCAAGCTGCCCCCATCACAGAGCAAATCTGAAAACAGCTAAGGACAATCCCATGGGTTTTTGTCTTTTGTATGGTAATAAAGTGGTGAGGCCTGGAAGATATGAGAAATCTGTTCCCCTGAACCTTGGCAGGCAGGATTCTAGCTAAGTAGAAGTCATCAGCCTCTAAGTTGGGCAGGGTAAGAAAATTGAGACTTACCCCTCTAAGGCAAATGAATTGTTCTCCATATGAAGACATATAGTTTTTTCAAGTGCAGGACAGCTTGCTCAATAAAGGCTGGAGGAGAGTAAGAGAGATGACAGAAATATCTCCCCTTTAGTTGGGGAGGTCTCTCCCTGAGTGTAATTCATTGGCTAAGCAAAAGATGGGGACAAAGCATGAGTTTTGAAAGCAATTCCTCTAAATCCCTTCTGGCCTTCACTGAGTCCCTCAGTGACCCTCTGAAAGATAAGCTCATGCAAGACAGCTGAGAGATATACTTTAGAAACACTACACCTTCACTCAGGTTATGATAGCTGTCCTCCAGAGGCTAAATACAGTGGGTCAAAGTAGAAATAAACCTCCCTAGGTGCAGGAAGCCAGGAATAGAGAGAAAAACTTAGCAATCAAAATGTTCAGAGCTAGAATATAAAACATAAGGATGGAGAGAGAGAGAAGGAGAGGAAGAGAGGAAAAGAGAGAGGGAGGGAGGGAAGGAGATGGAAAAAAAGATATAGTTCCTACTTCAGAAAATTGGTATCTGGGCAAGAATATCTCTTGCATCTCATTCTCAAATTCCAAGACATGACAAGCTTTGGTTCTGTTCTCCAAAATACGTGAACTAAATATGGTAAGCTAAATCTTCCACAACATGAAACTGAGTAAAACTCTCTCAGTTGTAGATTAGATTGACTCAAATCCCATACTGTTGAATTGATAGAATAAGGAACACAATATCTTCTGGGAATATATATTTTAAAATTGTGTTTCTGTTCTTCTTTTACACACAATGTCCAATGAATGTTTGTATATGATATATGAAGTTACCTAATTGTATAAGACCAACAGTCAAGAAAGGAAACTTCATGTAGAAGCAGATCAAAAGATGATCCTGGGGTGCATGGGTAGTTTAGTGGTTAGAATGCCAGACCTTCCATGCGGGAGACCCGGGTTTGATTCCTGGACCATGTATCCCCCTCCCAAAAAAAAGATGATCCTGATGTCAGAATTATCCAACAGGGACTTTAAAATAATTATTACAAATAAGTGACTACTAGAAGCTGGGAAACATGTGAAGAGATGGTAATCAAAGAAGAGACACTAAAACTACAAAAAAAAAAAACAAAAAAAACAAGTGACAATATTAGAAATAAAAACATGTGATATCAGAACTGAATAATTCACTTAAAGGATTTTATAACAGAATTGCCAAAAAGAGAAAGTATTAATAAATTTCAAGGCTATTCAACAGGAACTACCTAAGCTGAAACACACACCAGAAAAAAATGACAGCAAATGAAAAACAAGGAATTAAAGAAATGGAATAGAAGTTTCAAGATCTGAGTGTAAAAAAAATTAACTGATCTAATATATGAATAACTGAAGTGCCAGAAGAAAAGAGAACAAATGGGACAGAAGAAATAGTTGAAGAGGAAAAGGTCAAGAAATCCAAAATTGCCAGCAGTCAAACATCAAATATGGAGTCAGACTCTTCACTACAGGTATATTGAAAACCATTGGAATCTATAAAAAAAACACTTAGAATTAATATGCAAATTTAACTAGTCTTGCTAGATCAATATACAAGAATATATTCTAATTCTATATGTTTGTATTGGAAATAGGAAAATTAAAATTAAACAATGAAATTAAAACATTTGCAATGTTATCAAAGAATGGTAAATTTTTAGGAATAAATATAATACACAGAAAAGAACATCGAAATACACAAAATCTTGTGGAGAAAATCAAAGAAAAAAATCGTGAGCATACTAATTCACATATTAAATGATTCATAATTGTTAAATTGTCCATTTTCCCCAAATGTGTCTATAGATTAAAGTGATCACAATTAAAGAGATTTTCTGAAATAAATTAATAAGCTGATTCCAAAATTTTTAAGTTAACTTATGGAATCCAAAGTAGCCATAAGCAACCTTGAAAAAGAAAAGAATTAAAAAACTTAATCTGCTTGATTTTAAGATCATAAAGCCACAATAATCAACACTATTTATTGCATAAATACAGATAATTGCATCAATGGGATAAAATAGAGAGTTTAGAAATAGCCCAATATTTTTAAAAAGAGAGATGAATTCAACATAACAAAAATAGTGTCTATTTTTAAATAATCGGTGCTGAAAAGATAGACATTATTATGAAAATATCTTGACCCCTAAATCTTTCTACATATAAAAAATAATTTGATAAGTATCATTGGTCTAATTGTAAATGGTATAATCATACAGATTTTAAAAATAATATGCATTTCCATAAACTTTGGGAGTAGGCATGTATTTCTAATTCAGGACGCTGAAAGAATTGTCAAAGAGGAAATTGCTAATCAGAATGTACCATTTCTTCTTATAAGAAGAATCCATTAAGAAGATTATGATTCAAGTAAAAATTTTTGAAAAAAAACATTCGCAATGCATACACTCTTAGAGAACATATCTTGGGTATATGAATACTCTTACAAATTGATAGTAAAAATGACAAAGTAAACATCCAGAATACTTGAACTGAAACTTGACAAAATTTGATATGTGACTAGTTAATAAACTTATGAAAAACTGTTCAACATAATTAATCATCATGAATTGTAAATTAAGATAGTAAATAATTGGGTACAAACCAAATATTCGCTACTAGGAAATGGATAAAAAATTGAGATACACTATTACAACAGGCTACTCAAAAAAAGGTGATTGTACTACCTGCAACAATATGGGCAAATTGCATAAGTTTAGGCTTTATGAAATAAGCCAGATATAGAAGATGCATAATATATGTTTTCACCTATAAAGTCCAAGAAGAGACAAAAATAATCTTTAGTGACATTGTAGAAAATTGGCCAAAATGAAATACAAGGGGAACTTTTATGGCGAGTGTATTAGCAGACATAGATATTTTTTCTTTAGTAGATACATAGTATATAAATGCCAATATTTATTGAATTAAATATTTAAGATGAGTTCATTTTACTCCATAAAAATTATACTTCAAAAATGCAGTACATAGGAAATACATGACATTCAATACATATATCTTATATAGGAATGCGTAGGAGCCTCCTTATTATAGGTTACCCATTACAACTTCAATACAATTCAAACTGTATGAAGAAAAAAAAAAACTGTTTCAGTTTGCTAAAGCTGCCATAATGCAATATTCCTGAAATGGACTGGCTTTATAAAGTGGATTTATTAAGTTACAAGCTGCATTCTAAGGCCATGAAATGTCCAAATTTCAACATCAACAAGATGATACTTTCTCAGAAGAAACACTGAATTTCTCTGTCTGGGGATTCTCTGTCACGATGGGAAGGCATATGGTGACATCTGCTGGCCTTGCTCCCAGGTCTCCTTGCTTTCAGCTTCTGATTCCAATAGCCTCTTCTCTGAGCATCTATGGACCCTCACTTAGTTTCTCCAGTGCAAAATCTAGATTTCATCTCTTGACTGCGTCTTGGTTTCATTTCTCTACTTTCTGTGTCAGTTCTCCAAGCATTTCCAAACATCAGCATCTGAGCTATCTCCAAAATGTTCCCCTCCTAAAGGACTCCAGTAAGCTAATGAGACCCATCTTGAATGAATAGGGCTACAACTCCATGGAAATAATCTAACCAAAAGGACATACCCACAATTAGGTGGGTCACATCTCCATGAAAACAACCTAATCAAAAGATCGCACAGTACATAGGTCTACCCCCACAAGATTGGATTAGGATTAAAAGAATATGCTTGTAGTGTGTGTGGGTGGTTCAGTGACAGAATGCTCGCCTTTCATGCAGGAGACCCAGGTTTGATTCCCGGACCATGCACCAAAAAACACACACACAAAAAGAATATGGTTTCTCTGGGGTGCATAAAAGTTTCAAACCAGCATATTCCATCCTCTGGACCCCCAAAAGACATGTTCTTTCCATATATAAAATACATTCATTCCTTCATATTCATATTATAAAAGGTTTAAACCACTTCAGTAACAATACAAATACAATTTTGAGTCAAAAGCAATAAAAAATCTCATCAAAGCTAGTTACAGGTGTGGTCTGTCCTAAGGCAAAAATTCTCCTCTAGCTGTTGCCCTGTGAAACTTAGAACAAGTTACTTGTTTCAGATGTACAAAGAAGGGACAATCATAGAATAGACATTCCCATTGTTATAGGAAAAAATCAAAAGGAAAATAGGGGTCACCAGACTTGAACAGTTCTGAAAACCTGCAGGGGCAACTGCATTAGATTTCAAAGAGTGAAAGTCACTTATCCACAGGGCTTAAGAGAGCAGTAGTCCTACTCTTTCCAAGGGCTTATTTAGTGGCCCAGTTCTCTCCAAACACTCGGATGAGGCTTGCAACATTGGGAGGTATTGGGGAGACCACATTTTTCTTAGGTCCACTCTCTCCAAGCATCAAGGAAGCACCTGGACTCTTCCATCTCTGGGGCACATGCTCAAGCTCCACAGAACAGTGAGCTCACAAAAAGGCTACCCCAATTACCAGAACGTGTTCCACCCTCTCCAAGACCAGAGGTGGTAGCACTCTTCTGCCCACCCTCTGCTTCCAGGACAGACTCACCCTTTCCATGTAGATGAGTGGATCTGCTCTCCTAGCCTGATGTTTTGTGACTTCAGATCTTAGCTTCTAGCTCCTGCCTTCGAAGTAATTTATCCCTCAATCTGTCCCTTTTAGCCCAGATTGGTATTGGCTGTTTATACAGATCTCACAAAGAAACTGTTGGTTTAGCATGTAGCATACAGAGATCAAAGCCATCAGACAATAGAACCTTCCACCAATCCTTTCTGGATAACCCCTTCTCCAACTCTGGCTTATTCTGAAATGGCTGACTGGTTCCATGTTTGGTTAAATCCTCACATAAGGCCATATTCTCTCGGTTCGCATTTTCTAAAAGCTCAGAATTTTCCAAATAATCAGTTTCTGGTTTCCTTGCAAGATTTCAGTTCTCAGCTTATCCCTTTCCTGTTGCATTTTACTATAAGCTGCAAGGAGCAGCCAGGCTGCATTATCCACATTTAGTTTAGAAATCTCTTCAGCTAAGTATCTCTGATTGTCTTTTCAAATTCTGTATTCCGTCCAATACAAGGACTCAATTTTGCTAAATTCTCTGCCATTTTTAAATAAGGATCCACTTTCTTCCAATTTGCAATGATACATTTACCATTTCTGTCTAAAGCCTTATTGGAAGAAACTTTAGCATCCATATTTCTATAAGCAGTCTCTTCAAAGCAATTTAGTACTTTCTAATTCATCTTCTCACAGTTTTTCAGAATCATCTCCTTATCCACATAAAAAGCCATTCCAACATGTTAGGTATTTGCAAACTTCAGCACCCCACTCCTGGTACCAAAATTTGTTTTGCTTTGCTAAAGCTACCAGAACACAATATACCAGAAATAGATTGGCTTTTATAAAGGAGTTTAATTAAGTTACAAGTTACAATTCTAGGGCTATGAAAATGTTCAACTTCAGGCATCAAAAAGAGGATATTTTCTTGGGAAAAAAAGCCAATTTTCTCTGTCTGGGGATTCTGTCATGTGGGAAGGCACATGGTGAAATCTTCAGGCCCTTTGCTCCTGGGTTTCATTGCTTTCAGCTCCTGGTTCCAGTGGCCTCCTCTCTGTACTACTATGGGCCCTTACTTAACTTCTCTGTGGCAACACCTGGATTTCATCTCTTAGCTTAGCATCTCAAACTTCCATGTCTTGGTTTCAATTCTTCGTTCTCTGTATTGCTTCTCTAAGCATCTCTTGAAACATCTTGTATGCCAGTTTGAAACTGTTGTGTACTCCAGAAAAGCCATGTTTTTTAATCTTGATTCAATATTTTTGGATAAAATCTTGTGGATTAAATTGTCTCCATGGAGATGTAACCCACCAGTTGTGGTCTGGACCTTTGGATTAGGCGGGTCCCATGAAGATGTGTCTCCACCCATTCAAGGTGGATCACTTTCTGGAGTCCTTAAAGAGGGAACCATTTGGGAAAAAACTTTAGCGCTGACACAGAGAGAGATATTTGGAGATGCAGAAAACAAAACAACACAGAGCAACAACAACAAAAACACCACTGTGAAAGCTGTTTGAACTCAAAAGCTAAAGGGCCGGTAGATGCCAGCCTTATGTCATCCCAGATTGGCCTTTCTTGAGTCATGGTATTTTTCTCCATTTACATTAGTTTGGACATTTTTGTAGACTTAGAACAGCAAACTTATAACTTAATCAATTCCTTTTATAAAGGCCAACCCCTGGACGAACACACAGTTCAGGAGCAGAATGCCCACCTTCCATGTGGGAGACCCAGGTTTGAGTCCCAGACCATGCATACCCCCCCAAAAAATCATAAATGCCAACCTCTTTTTGCTATATTGCATTTCTGATAGCATTAACAAGCTAAAACAGGTTTTGTTACTAGAGACATTGGTTGCCGCACTTTGCAAATGCCAAACATGTTATAACATCATTTAACTGGATAAGGGGGAAATTCAGGAAGAACTGTGAGGAGTTTGATAGAGAAGGCCTAGAGTGTTTTGAGGAGACTGTTGGCAGAGCTGTGGACTCAAAAGATACTTCTGATAAGGCCTTAGACAGAAATAATGCACGTGTATCGTAAACTAGAAGGAATGTGACCCTTGTTTTAAAGTGGCCAAGAATTTGGCTAATTAAGACCCATGTTGAATGGGTGGGGCCACAACTCCATGGAAACAATCTAATCAAAAGATCCCACCCTATAATAGGTCTGCCTCTGCCACACTGGATTAAGATCAAAAGAACATGGCTTTTCTGGGGTAATAACAGCCTCAAACCAACACAATAACTTTTTGTATCAATTGTTGCGATTACTTTAAGAGCTTCTTTTTAGGTAGATGCAGAATATATTATCCTCTAATCTTTTGTCATCAAACAATAAATTGATACATATTTGGGATTGGGGAGCTATAGAAGGTGAATCACATAATAAAGGACATCTAGTGTGGTGCAAAGAAGAATTAACTCCTTATATTTTATTTATTATCATTTTTCTTACACTAAGGCTGAAATGAGAGAAAAAACACAGTTGGTTAGGACATTATATACATTTCTTATATTAAAAATGAACATATAAAAGTAATCTTATATGTGTAATTGTTATTTTCATAGCCACACTATTCATCAAATAATTTTTAAATGCTGTGCATTAGGCTCCCTAAACCTCTAAAATTAAAAAAAAACAAAAAAACTTGTCATCACTCACATTAGGAATTCAAACCGCTTGGGGAATTATTCTTTTCCTTTCCTCTCAGATAAGCCTCAATATTGGTTTTCTTATTGGCCAGTGACTAAAATATATTGTGGTTTGGAAAATACCTCTGGGTCCAATTGATTAGGGGGAGAGTTTTGCAAATTCATACTGGGATCTCTCTTCAGGAATTTCAAGGCCAAAATGTTAAATCTTAAGCACCTTCAGGATTCTTCTCAGGGCTCAACCTGCTCAGGATGTCTTTTTTTCTCAGGATTTCTATGCATTCTCACTTTCCTTTGCAGAGATTTTAATCTTTTCATCAATTATAATAAATAGCCATTTCTTTTGGTCTATCTCAAGAAATTTACATAAGATCTTCATTCTTATAAAAATTCATTCATTCTGACTCTTCCATGTATCCTCACTCACATTACAAACAACAGCAACTACAACAACAAAAACAAAATAAAATTTCCATGGTTCTTTCTTTTTACTATGTACCAGCAAAAATCCTACATATTATATATATATATTTTGATTATTATATTCACTATGGAACATTATTATTATTGACATTAAAATATATTGCATATATCTATATGCCATATGAATTGCAACAATTTAAAAACAGTGTTATAGAAAGCAGTTTTCCTAGGATTGCCTATGAAATCACAAAGTGCTTAGAATTTGAACATAAGCAAATCACTAAATGAATTACTAAAAATCAGTACTTTAAATATGATAGCTAAATTTCAAAATCTTTAGGACCTGGATGAAAGTAATCTATGGCTCAAGGATGTTTATAGATTTGCTATTTCTGACTAGACAAAAAACAGCAGAATAAAAGCAGCAGCAGCTGCCGCAGCGGAAACAACACATCTTTAACCTGTTTCTTCCCTGAGAAACAATACATAACAAAGCACAAATAATGAATGATCAAGAACTTAGTAAAACCGATATGCTTTGATTTGCCAATGTCATGCTTCTCTCTAAAAGCATTTATAATAGAATAGCATCGCCAATGTTACAGAATTTTTATCTCAAAAAGACTAGAGGCCTCAAAATCGTTTGAGAAATCTCAGTTCAAAGGGAAGAGCTTAAAAGATCTTCTCACACAAAAGCTTCTCTAGTTGCATTCTGTTAACAGTAATCATCTAATAAACCTAAAATCTAGAATTCTTTGTCTTTGCAATTGTGTAGAGGAAGAAACATTATCTTTTAAGAGTAAAATTAGAAAAATAGTGGAAGGGATGGCTAAGGAAATTTAGGAACAGCCAGATTTACTTAATTTATCTGGGACAACATTTTAGAAATGCATGATTAATCAACATATCTAAAGCTATAACTTCTTCATGGATAATAAAATGGCTGAGGCTGGAGTATAACCAAGCCTCAACTGAATCCATTATAATTAACTGGCTTAAACTAACACAACCATAACCAAATTGCAAAAAATTACTTAAAGAAGTTTTTCAGTTTGGATATTCTGCTTGGAGAATAATGGAGCTGCAAAGGTATCCACAGGCTAGTTCCAGCAACCTACATATATATTCCTTTGTATGGCAAAAGGCACAGTGTAGATGTAATCAAGGTTACAGGCCTGAAAAAAGGAGATTATTCTAGATTATCCAGGGGGTCCTGATCTAATTCTCCAAGCACTTAAAAGTAGAGAACTTACTCCAGTTGGAAGAGGAGGGAATCAATGAGATGCAGGAAAAGAGGAAACAGGAAAGAAATAACAGAAGGGGAGGTGAGAGAGTTTCCACACCTGAGAAGCTTTGGAAACCCAATTGCTGACCCTGAGGTGGAAAGGTCCACATATAAATCAATGAGTTTGGAAGCACATGATTCCCCAGATTCTCAAGGAATGACTCCCAACCAACTGATTCCTTGATTTTGGTCTTTTGAGACCAGAGCAGGGGAATCAGCTGAGCCGTATTGTACCGTCTCCTAACGCACAGAAATTGTCAGATAATAAATGAATATTGTTTTAAGCCTCCAGATTTGTAGTAATATCTTATGGTAGTAAAATAAAACCAATGCAGGCATAGAGATAGTTTAAGTACTTTATGGAAGGTGTTACATATTTTTGGACCAAAATCATGCTTATAAGAAAACCAATACTATAATTATAGTTAACGAAGCATATTTTATTCTTAACATGAGATTAGAGGATTTTAAAATAACTCACAGGATAAATGCTTAAAACATTGATAGTGCAATAGAAAAAAGTTATTTCTCTATAGTATTTTAGTTATACTCTCTCAGATATACAGTGCTTGATGAAAGTAGTTAAAGTTTTTTTGTCTTTATCATTATTTGAGAGACAAATTATCACAGAGTTGCAAAGACTGATATGAAAAGGCAAATATACTGTAACCTCCTTCTGGAGGGTATAATGCTCAATCTTTTGAACTGGCCAATGATCTCCAGATTTCCTAGTTCAACATTACTGCATTTGTCTTTTTTCACAAATCTGATGTGTAATACAAGATATTTAAAACATTCCATCATAAAAAATAAACATTTATTGTAAAAACAGGTAAAATCATAAAATGACAGCTATAAAAACTGTCAAATTAAGTCTTTGTGAAAATATTTGTATTTGTCAAAACATTGAATATTGAATCTAAATTATATCCATTGAAGCAAAACTAAAAACTTATTAACCTTTTTCTTATATCATATCTTCATTTTGCCTAATTTCAAGCAGCCTTAGATTGTTCTCCCTTAGATTGTAATTCCACATGCATTAATTAAAATAGCATGGAGAATCTGAAAGGCCCTCAGGAGCCCTGTGCTCCGCCGTGGAGACTTGTTTGATTTTTTCTGCATCTGCACAACAGTTTTCTCAATCCCTCCATTCACTGATCTTGAGGGTTGAATTATGCACAGCAGAAAAAAAATATTCTTAACATTAATCCATTTCTGTGGATGTGAACTCATAGTAAATAGGAACTTTTGAAGATGTTATTTTTAATTAAGATGCAGCCAACTGAATCAGTTTGGACTTTAATATGGATTAGTGATCTTTTATAAGCAGAGTGAAATTCATACATAGAAAGAAAAAAAATCACATGGAGGAGCTAGATGGGAGTCGATGGAATGCAGAACAAAAAAATGGTTAAGGAGGTCGTGTGTTTCTAAGAATTTCATCTAAGTTACCTAATTTACTGACATGCAGTTCATAGTATCCTCTCATAGTTGTTTTACTTCAGTGAGTGGGTTGTAAGGTACTCCTTTTCCTTCCTGATTTTCGTTTTTTTGTGTCCACTGCCCTTTTTCTTTGTCAGACTAGCTAAGTTTCCCGACAATTTGTTTGATCATTACCAAAACAAATAACTTTTGTTTTTGTTGCTTTTCTATTTGGATTTTTTGTTTGTTTTCTATTTCATTTATCTTCAGCGTCATTTTTACTTCTTTCCTTCTGATCACTTTTAACTTATTCTCCTTCTTCTAGTTCTTCCAATTTCAGGTTAGATTTTTTATTTGAAGTCTTCTTTTACAATATAAGCATTTAGAGATATAAATTTCCCTCTCAGCACTGCCTTTGCTGCATCCCATGAGTTTTGTTATGTTGTATCCATTTTCATTTACCTCAAGATATTTCCTAATTTTGCTTCTGATTTCCTGTTTTACCCATTGGCTTTTTAAGAGTGTGTTGCATAATTTCCATGTATTTGTGAATTTTCTATTTCTTCCTGGTAGTTATTTCTAGCTTCATTCCTTTGTGGTTGGAGAATACACATTGTATTATTTCAATAGTTTTGAATATTATTGAGGTCGGTTTTGTTTCCACGCATATATGGTCTATGCCAGTTTGAATCTGTGGTGGACCCCAGAAAAATCATGTCCTTTAATCCTCATTCAATATTGCTGCCTGGCAATATTGCTGTGGGGCATTTTCATTGTTCTCATGGAGATGTGACCCATCCAATTTTGGGTGGTAACTTTTCATTAGATGGCTTCCATGGAATTGTGTCTCCACCCATTGCAGGGGGTCTTGATTAGTTTACTGGAATCCTTTAAAAGAGGAAGTGTTCTAGAGAGCGTCCCTTTTAGAATGACAAGAGAGCCAAGAGAACCATGAGAGCCCATGCAGCCAGAGACCTTTGGAGATAAAGAAAGAAAATGCCCTTGGGGGAGCTTCATGAAATAAGAAGCCTGGAGAGAAAGCTTGCAGACTTTGCCATGTTCACCATGTGCCTTTCCAATTGGGAAAAAAATCCTGAACTTTATCAGCCTTTCTCTTCAGTGAAGGTAACCTTTGTTGGTGCCTTAATTTGGACACTTTTATAGATTTTCTTTAATTCTGATATTTTCAGGGCCTTAGAACTGTAAACTTGCAATTTAATAAATTCCTGCTTTTTAAAAGCTGTTCTGTCGCATTCTGGCAGCCAGCAAACCAGACCATGGTCTATCCTAGAAAGTGATCCAGGTGTACATGAGAAGAATCTGTACTCGGTTTTTGTTGGATGCCATATTCTATACATATCTATAAGGTCTAGTTGGTTGAGTGTATCATTCAAAAAAAAAAAGTGATCTTTTCACTAGATGTTCTATCCATTATTGAACATGGTGTGTTAATTTCCCCTATTATTAATATAGAACTATAATTTCTCCCTTTAAATCTGTCAGTATTTGTTTCATATATTTTGGAGCTCTGCTATTATGGGCATATGCATTTATAATTGCTCCATCTTACAGCTAAATTGTCCCTTTTATCAGTATATAATGACTGTCTTTGTCCCTCATAACTTTTTTGACTTATAGTCTAGCTGCCCCAGCTCTTTTGATTATTACTTGCATGGTATATTTTTCTATCCTTTCACCCTTAACTCACTTGTATCTTTGACTTGATAGTGAATCTCTTGCAAATAGTATATAATTGGGCCATGCTTTTTCATCCATTCTGACAATCTCTGCCTAATGACTGGAAAGTTTAATCCATTTACATTTAAAATCACCACTGATAACACAGGATTTTCTTCTGCCATTTTGATATTTGGCCTTTGTATGTTTTATACCTTTTTGTCCCTCACTTCTATAAAACACTACTTTTATATTTATTTGATTTTTTGTGTTGCACCATATAGGGTGCCTTCTCATTTCTGTCAGGATATATTTTCATCTGTTTTCCCTGTGGTTACCATGTGGTTAACTTTTAACATTCTAAATATGTAACAATCATATTTGGTCTGATACTGGCTGAACTTCAATAGCCTGCATATATATTTTCTTTTACCCTTCTGTACACCCATAAATTCTTGTACTTATTTCCACTTATATATCTGTACATTGTATCCAAAAACATAGATTTATTTTTACTTTTATGCATTTACATTTTAGTGCCTGTAAGATGTAAGAAATGGAGTTGTACACCAAAGAATACAGTACAATAATATTGGCCTATATAATTACCCAAATGGTTACCTTATCCTAGATCTTTATCAATGCTGCTTTGAGATCATTGTCTTGGTGTCCTTTCCTTCCAATTTGAAGAACTTCCTTTAACACTGCTTGTAGGGCAGGTCAAAAATGTTGATGAACTCCCTCAGTTCTTGTTTATTGGAGAATGTCTTAATCTCAAACTTGCTTTTGATAGAGAGTCTCACTGGATATAAAATTTTTGGTTGCCAATTGTTTTCCTTCAGCACTGTAAGTAATTGAACTCACTGTCTTCTTGTCTCCATGGTTTCTGATAAAAAATTACACTCTAATTGGGACTTCCTTCTACATAACATTACGTTTTTTTCTCTTTTAGCTTTCAGGACTCTCCTTGTCTTTTGCATTTGATAGTGTAATCAATATATGATCGGATTTATTTTTCATCATGTTACCCTATTAGGTATTCTCTGAAACTCCCTGGGTGTACATATTCACACATTTTGCTAAGTTTGTGAAATTCTCTACTGCTGTCTCTTTGACTCTTCCTTCTGCCCTTTCTCTCTTTTCCTTCTGGAACACACATAACGCTATTTTCATTTTTAGTATTCATTTTTTCTTTCTGCTCATCAGCCTGACTCATTTCAAGTGCCTTGTCTTTAAGTTCACTATTTTTTTCTTCTTTCAGCTCCAATCTACTTTTGAAACCCTCCTAGGCATTCTTCATTTCAATTTTGTGATTTTCTGCTCCACTCGCTCAGTTTGGTTCCTTTTGAAAATTTATATCTCTACACGTAGACTTTCACATTGTTCATCCATTGTTTTTCTGATATCCTTTACTTCTTTCTCTGTACTTTTCTTCATTTCCTCAAGCTATTTCAAGATCATTTTTTTAAAGACTTGTTCAGTACGTTTACATTCTTTCTTTTTCATTGACATTTTCTGTTTTTAGGCACAGGAATCAAACCCAGGTCTCCAGCATGGCAGGCAAGAATTCTGCCACTGAACCACAATCACACTGAAAATTTTGATACAAACTATACATTTTAATACTTTAAAATGTTAACTCTAGGATTTATTCTCTCAGATATCTGTTTCTTAATTTTGCAGCCAGCTGGTGATAAAACAGAGATTTTCTTGAACTTCAGCCTTCCTATCAGGAAGCTCTGTCAAAGGTGAATGCAGTGTGCAAGGTTTCCTTGTCTTTCTTGGTTTTTATCTTGATGAAACCCATGAAGGAAGCACAGACTATCTCCAAAGTGTCTTGGGGAGGGGATCACAGAGGGAGGCAAAATCTTCTCTGACAGCTCCCAAAGCTGAGCTTTCCTGATCTGTCCAGCAAATGCAGCTCCTTAGCTAAATGTCCACCACAGTCCTGAAGTGTGCTGTATCTTTGAATTTCCACTGCCTCCAACCCTATCTTACAGGGTCAAAGAAATTATTGCTACTGCCTTTGCTGTGGCAGGGATGAAACAACAGCTGCCCTCAGAACCAGAACCCAGAGATCTGAATTCACTAATCAAAAGCCATGATTAATGATCAGCCATGCCCACCCCTGTTATTAGGGAAGAGGGTTTCTATGTCCCCTTCTACCATCAGCAGCTAGCCCTGAACTGCTTTCTATAGAAGCTCACCATGAGAATGGGGGATGAGCGCCAGTAGGTACTCTTATGGAATCAGCAATTTACCACTCTTTACTGTAATATATCAGTTTCTGACTCTCATTCTTCCCTGGATGCTATACAGTATTATTCTGGCCTCTGGCATTCTAAAACAGTTGTTTCAGAGAGTTCCTGTCTTTTTAATAGTTGTTTTGATGGAAAGACTGAGTCTTGAAGCTCCCTACTCTGCCATATTCCCTGGAAGTTCCTGGTATCATATTTTTTAATATGATTGCACTAAATCCTATTCTTATTTTTCCTCCTCCTTTCTAATCACTTCCTATTTTCTGAAATTGTATGAGTAGCTTATTAATGTTTATCTTTTATTCTTTCCTATTATCAGTATTTTAAGATTCATTTTTCCTGACATACAGTTTAACCTGTACCCAAAATTTTGATATGTCCTGTGTAACTAATTTAAAGTTCAATATTATCTCTAGCATTCACTATTACTTCTTTGAACCGTGTGTTCTTAATTCCAGTTTTATTGCTGCTTTCTTCATATATTTTTTCATGAATTTTTTAATTTTCCTGTGGTTTTCAGAGGACATATGCTATGGATTAGCAACTGTCTGAAATATGTTAATATTTGTAAAAATTCATGTGTTCTTGAAAAAAGTAAAACTGAATTTTCTCATTATTTGAGGAAGAGGTCTATATATATAAATATTTGGTCACATTTATTAAGTGTATTATTTATATTTTATGCATTTTTAAAAATATTTTGCCTGAGAACAGTAACATTTTTAGAAAGATCTGTGTTACATTTTTCAATTATATTTTTTATTTCAAATAATTTGAGATTATATTATAAGTTTTATACAAGTTTGAACTTAATTGGAGATTTCATTCTCTCTACCCTAATTATTATTTCCCCATAAAGTTTATTTAATATAAGACTAATAGCTTCTTCCTATTTTAATTATGTAGCATGCATTTTCCATCTATAAATTTTCATACATTTTTGTTTGGATTCTTATCCACAAGTATATCTCTTATAAGTAGTACCTGGGTTAAGTTTTATCCAATCTAATAAAATTAGTCCACTTACATTGACTTTATATTGATACAGTAGGATTCTTTCTATCAGTTTATTTTGTTTTGTGTCTTTGTCATACTTTCCTATATTTCTTTTAAAAATCCTTCTCACTTTTGTATTGATTAAAGTTGTTTTTTTCCTTTTCATTCCATTTCATGTTATTGATTTGAAAGTTAAAAACTCTGAGTTGCTACCCTTAAAAACGTAATCTGTATTCTTAACTTTGATTAAAATTTATATATCTTTCCTTTTACCACGAGATAAACAGATCTTTGAAACAGCTGTTTTCATCCATATTTTATGACAAAGAAGCTGAGGCTAGAAGAGTTTCACTGGCTTGCATGCAATTTATAGATGGCAGAGTTAGGATCTGGAGCCAAGGATGTTCTGACAACAAAGCACATAAGCCGGTGTGTGTGTGTGTGTGTGTGTGTGTGTGTGTGTGTTTGCTTAGGCACTGGACTTGATTTGTAATTTCTGAACTAATGCTAGGAATAATAATAGCTATGCTAACTTACCCACAATTTTTGTATAGAAAGATTAATATACAAGTGAGACAGTTTGTAAACTTTTCAATATAAGATATTTTACAAATTCTCAACATTGCACTTATTGTGTTAATTACTGCAAAGTTTCTAAATTCAAGGGTTCTATACTTGAGTTTGTACCTGTAATGTCCAAGTCAGTCAGTGGGAAAGGCTATTTGCACATACTCCTATGAGGATGGTTAAGGATGCCCTAATGGACAGTTTAGCTAAAATATTAAAACACTCATTCAGGGAGGGCAGGAAATTGTTTCTAAAATTTCATGAAAACCAGTGGGGTACTCATTGAACACTAACTACCAAAAGTACAAGTTTATAAGTGACTTTCATTGTCTTTATTATTTTTTAGACAAAACCACACCTCATAAGGGACGCAGCTTATGTGTAATTCATTTGCTTGACCCAGATGGTAGTCTAAATGTAATTGCAACATCA
Source organism: Tamandua tetradactyla (assembly GCF_023851605.1). Taxonomy (NCBI): domain Eukaryota; kingdom Metazoa; phylum Chordata; class Mammalia; order Pilosa; family Myrmecophagidae; genus Tamandua; species Tamandua tetradactyla. The sequence continues at coordinate 85,679,875 of NC_135328.1, read as the reverse complement.
GCCTGAAGTACCCCATGCTGAGGTGGGTGACTCGCATGTGCTGTGCTACACATACTTAACGAGAGTAAAGCAATATTGAGTTCAAACATTTCCCACAGAAGTGAGCGCATGGGGCACAATTTGGGTCTGAATTCACTGAGAATGTTCATTAAAGCCATCGAGCATTTTGCACAAGTAAGGGCTCTGATATTGGTCCTGTGGTGCCATGTTACAATGGCAATAACTAGTACCACTAGAAGAACTAATGTGTTTCTGACCCACAGTATTTAATTACACTCACCCACCTAACAGGGAAGTAATCAAAATTTGTTAATTAATTTTTGTAAAGCACTATCAATACAGAAATGCAATACAAGATCTAAGTATAAATATATTCTTCTCGGAGTACCTCAAAATATCTGTGCAATAATATCCCATGTATCCAAACAGCATTCTTTCAAACTTGAAGGCTTTAATACACATATGATTTTGGCTTCTATTTCAAGCAAGCATCTTCAAAAGAAGAGATTCGCAGTTTTTGGTCTTTTAAATTATTTCACCTTTTGTGTCAATATGTTATTCCCTTGCTCCTTTTTTATAAGAAGGGAAATAGGAATATGCTTCACTTTGGAAAATAGTGTCTTCATCCACATTTAATAATAGAGTGTTGAAGAAATTTAACACTTTTCTCATTAAACATAACAGTTTTGATTCAATGTATAAATGTATAAGTGAAGATTTTTGTTCCTGGAAAATGGTAAATTGTCTTAGTAAATTAATAATGATAATTAATAATGATGGTACTGTCACACATTAAAATCCTATGTATCTGAAACTTAAATAAGATTACAGCTTGCTGGATAAGCCTACATGCAAAGAAAAATAAATTGTTGCAGAGTCTAGCATTTGGCAAAGCTTCATAAATGTTAATATACTAATATTTGTTCTTGAAACCTGGGTAAAGTCAACTCCAAAAAATATGTTTATGGATTACCTACATTAACAAAAATCTTGAAAATTTCCCTCCTTTCCCGTTGCTATGCATCAAAGATAAATCAGTGCCAGATTCTATATACATGGCCAGAAACCTAGCATACCCTAGCATCCTGGGGGATTGACAGAATGGGGATAAAATTCCTCAATTGTTAGCACTAGCTATTTCCAACCAATGTTACGACTTTGAGAAAGTCACTTTGGATCTCTTTCCACAACTGTACATTAAAGTTCAGAGAAGTTACTCAACTGAGCTTTCCTGCTCTAAATTCAGTGATTCCAACTCATGATACAGAGGAGAACGATGGATAAAAACTAAACTAGAAAGGTGCCAACAATTTAAAACAGAGAGGTTGTTAAACTGAGTCCAAATACAAAATAATGTCTATGCTTGTCTACGTGACCTAGCAACCGGGGAATCTGAAAGTGTAGTGGGGAAAGTCTTTCCTTTTGGGCAAAAAGTTGAGATGCTATTGCTGCAGCTGTAAGATTATCTTACAGAATTTATGGTGCTGTGACTTATTTCAGTGCCATAATAAAGACAGTTAGAGAGCAAAAGTGGCCTAGATAAAGGGTAAAATTCTACAATTATGGTTTTTCAAACTGCAATTTTTAAATCTATTAATTGCATAATATAGCATATTTACAAAGCAAAGAAGGAAAAAAGCAATAATTTTCAAAGTTCTCTTCAACAAATAGGTACAGAACAAATCCCAGAGTTTGTCATGGACTACCATACTATCAGATAAGATTTTTCCTTCTAGCTGTTTCAGAACACTAGAGGATAGAGGGAATAAATATTTTATTATTACAATCAACTTTTCTTTTCTTTTTTTGTGAAAAAGAACATATATACAAAAAAAGCAATAAATATCAAAGCACAGCACAACAATTAGCTGTAGAACAAATTTCAGAGTTGGTACAGGTTGCAATTCCACAATTTTAGGTTTTTACTTTTAGTTACTCTAAGATACTGGAGACTAAAAGAAATATCAATATAATGATTCAACAATGATACTTGTTTGTTAAAGAACACCTAGGACAATATATAAGATTCAAACTGAAATTATATCTTAGGAAATAGATCATTAAAAATTTGTAAGTTTTTAAACAAATCCAACTTTGGTTCACTCACCTCAAGTAAAATAATACGACTATATAGTGGGTCTGTGGGATGATGTCCTTGATGCTTTATCCTTTCTATATATTCACAGCAGACCTAGATCATAAATCTATGTTCATAAGGGATGAATAAACTTGGAAAGCTTAGGTTATTAAAAAGTTCTCTGTTAGTGTGCAGCAAATGAAACACTGGTATATTCAATGGCAAAAAAATAATATATTTAAGGCAATAAATGTGGGTTGGAAAATAAACATAAGCTAGCTTTCTAGATGGCTTAGATATTCTTCTTGATCAATTAAAATATGTTTACTAAGGGAAGCATCATTCATATCAATAAATCTAAAACTTTGAACATGACTGTCTTCCAGAATGTTTTTTCTCTCTATGTAGGTATAGGTAAAGCAAAATGACATGTAGTTTTATTGCTTTTATTAGTCATTAGTTTTCTGCAAAAATATGATTTTGAAAAGTATAATATGCTTCAGAAATATTAGGATTTAGTATTTAGTGAAGTGTTTAAGTTCTAGGCACTAGAAGGACATGAAGAAATGTGGCTCTGTATCACAGGATTAGGAACAATGAAAAACATTGTGTTTCCTTTGAGTGCATTTCCCTTGCAGTCTACACTGAATACTCCCTCTGACACAGCCCTAAGACTGTTTTCTAAGACTGTTTTCAATTTGATGGATCTTGTATAGATTAATTTGCCACAGCATGATTGTGAAACAAATAACACAAATTTTCAGCAATAAAAAATATTATTACTGAATCATTAGTTTACAGGTCAGTTTGTAGTTGGACTGATCTAACCTGATGTTAGTTTACAAATTAGCTGACTTTTGCTTGACCTACCCTCGCCTCTGTGTAAGGCAAGGGGTCACCTGACCTAACTTCACTCAGCTACTGGTGGCTCTAGTGCATTTATCTCTTACACCTATTCCTTGAACCAGTGAGCCAACCTTTACTTGGCAATGTAGAGCCATTAGAGGGAGCAAGTGGTATTTAATGGTTAATGTAGGCCCTCAAAATTGTTCATTTTTACTTGACTATTCATTACCTTTTACTTTTTGATATAAACTGAGGAATATAAACAAAATAAAACAAAAAACTCCTGCTTAGATTTATTTGGATTTCATTTATATATTTAATATATATGTCTTGCATGTGAATGTGGGATATCTTCTCTTTTATTCATATACCTTCATCAATTTCTCTCAATAATATTTTATAGTATAGCTTTAGGCTACTTAATAATTATGACAGTCAATATTTCTAATATTTTTGTCAATAGTATGAAGAAATGATTTTTATATTATGGATTAACTAAATAACTCTTGTAGTTTGTCTATAATGCAGTTCAACTAGGGCTCACTAATAGAAGCATAAGAGGAAGATCTCCAGAGACATGTAAATAATTAAATAAAGTTCTAAATAATAGAGAAAGTCTAAAGGTAATTAAATGATACACTCAACCCAATTAAAATTAAAATACAACATATTAAAACCTGTGGGACTCAGTTAAAGCAGTACCAAGAGGGAAATATATGAAACTAAATGTTTGCAATAGAAAAGAGGAAAAGTCTCAAATCAAAAATCTAACTATCAGCTCCAAACCATAGAAAAAGAAAAGTAAAACAAACACAAAGCAAGCAGAAAGAATGCAATAATAAAAATAAGATCAGAAATCAATTAAACTAAAACACAACCAATAAAAAAATCAATTAAGCAAAGAACTGGGTCTTTGAAAAGAGCTACTGACATATTTTTAGCAAGACTGATAAAGAAAAAAAAATGTGGGTCCATTTATCAATATCAGAGAAAAAGGTGAGGCTATCACTACAGACCCTATAGATATCAAAAAAAGGATGAGGGATTATTCTGAACAACTCTACTTACATAAATTTGAACATTCAGAAGAAATGGACTAATTTCTTAAAAACCGCAAACTATGATAACTCAAATGATGAGAAATAGGCAATCTGAATAGCCCTACTACGTTATGTAAATTAAAATTGTAATTACAAGCTCTTGAAAAAAATGAAATCTCCAGGCCCACATGGCTTTGGTGGAAAAGTCTACCAAACATTTAAAGAAGAATTAACACCAATTCTACACAGTCTTTTTCAGAACATAGAAGAGATGAAAATTTTTCCCAATATATTTTGTGAAGCTGTTATTACCCTGATACCAAAATAGAGCAAAACCATTAGAAGAAATTAAAACTGGAGGTGGGGCAAGAGGGTGGTGGAATGAGGTGTGGGATTTAGTTCCTCTGCATAGCAGCTGATAAATATCCAGGAACTATATGGAAAAGCTGTTGGGAGGACATCAGTGACCAGACACACATGATATACCAGTAGGGAATGGTTGCGATAGCCTAGATCCCACATAGAACTGTAAGTCTGCCAAGCCATGAAAGCTGACATCCCTCCCCCATGGGCATGGCAGGCTGGTTCCCCAAGGGGAGAGGAAACAGACTTCATTACTAGCAAAGAAGGTAGCTCAACTGAGTTCCAATTGCAGAATTAATGAAGAAATTTGGACTGTTGAAAACAGGCCCTGAGCACAGAGAAACGTGGAGTAAGCACTAAAGGAATCAAGAGTTTTCACCCTGACAGAGAGGGGTCAGGGCTGATGGGAAAAAAAAGAGGCTTTTTTAATTGGACAGCACAAAATACTGGAAAAAGGCTGGACCCCAAGTAAAGGGAACACGTAGAGCCTGGAGACAGATAAAACTATGTACCAACTCCAGCTCTTGATTGGCAGACCCAGGGACCTCATTAGATAGAATAGCAGGCACCCTCAGTCTTCAGCACTGCCCAAGGCAAGGGCAGAAGTAGGGTATGTCTGAGACACAAAGTAAATAAGTGAATGGGGACAGTATCCTAAAGGATGTTTCTTCCTCAAGAAAAGGGGAACAAGGCCCAGCTTAAGTGGCAGCCCTCCTCCAGGGAAGTCAGGCATCAGGGGCTGGAACACAGCAACAATCTAAGCCCACCCTCTGCCTCAGCCTCTGTCTCCAACACAATACCCTGAATGAATATAGATGCCAAAACCTTTAGTTGAATATAAGCAAATAATATTCAACAATATCAAAAATAATGATTATAAAGCATGACTAAATGGTTTATTTTAGGATAAAAGGTTTGCTATTCAAAAATAAATCAGTGTAATTTCACCACATTAACAGTCTAAAGAAGAAAAATTATATAATCTCATCTATTGATAAAGAAAAAAACCTTTGACAAAATTCAGCAACATGATAAAACTCTCAGAAAACTAGAAATACAGGTGTCTTAGCTTCTTAGCTTCCAAAATAAATGCCACTCACTGGGTTGGCTTAACAATAGGAATTATTTTTTTACACTTTCAGAGGCTAGAGGGCTCCCTGACTCCTGGGGTCAGTGTCTTCTGGCTGGCTGGCCATCTTTGGATTTCCTCTGCTTTTCTGTCACATGGCCGTGCACATGGCAGTATCTTTGCCTTCTCTTTTGGGCTTCTCTTCCCACGTCTGATTTCTCTTGCTTGTAAGGACTTCAGACATAGGACTAAGACCCATCCTCACTCAGTGTGGGTACATCTCAACTAATAACCTCATCAAAGGCCTGATTACAAATGGGCTCACACCCTTAGGACCAGGGTTTGAGACCTGGGGCTTGCCATTTTGTAGAAATGATTCAACCCCCAACAGCCAACCATTTAGACGCCCACAAACCTTATCAGTTCCACATGCAAAATACATTGATTCTATCACAGCATCCCAAAAGCATTAAGTTGCTTCAATACAGAATACTTTGGTAAGTACAAAGTCTCATCAAAATCAGTTATGGGTGTGGTCCATCCTAGGGCAAAATTCCTGTTTGATGTACTTGTGAAACCTAGAAAACAGGATATCTGTTTCCAATGTACAATGATGGAATACGCATAGGATAAATATTCTCATTCCAAAAGGGAAACATTGAAAGTAAAATACAGATCACATGCCCCAAACAAGTCTGAAACCCAACAAGGCAAACTCCATCAGATTTCAAGGTCTGAGATTCATCTGTGGATTGATATTTCAGCCTCTGGGACTGCTGGAGCAGCAGCCCCACCTTTCTAAAGTGTTCCCCCTGGAACATGCCTTTGCTGAGGGACATGATTCTATCAACATGATAAATTTGATCCAAAATAAATCACATCTATGGAAACCTAACGGTAACATTAAGCTTAATGGAGAGACAATGAGTACTTTTCAACTGAAACTGGAAAAAAGAGAGGATGTTCTCTCTCACTGCTCTTAATTAATATGGTTCTAGAAGTTCTAGCCAATTCCATAGGGCTAGAAAAGGCATGAAGATTGGAGTAGAAGAAATTAAACCCTTCCAGTTTATTTGCAGATTACATGATTACTGTTTTAGTTTGCAAGCTGCTGGAATGTGATATACCAGAAACAGAATGACTCTTTAAAACGGAATGTGAAGCCAAATACAGAAATAAAGAGCTCTGATAAAAGTAGCCGCTTCAGTAAATATAAAATCAATATTATTGCATTTTTGGTTTGTAACTCCTTGTTCTAGTTTGCTAGCTGCCAGAATGCAATATACCAGAAATGGAATGGCTTTTAAAAGGAGAATTTAATAAGTTGAAAGTTTACAGTACTAAGGCCATGAAAATGTCCAAATTAAAGTGAGGCTATAAAATGTCCAATCTAAGGCATCCAGGAAAATATACTTTGGTTCAAGAAAGCTGAGGAACTTCAGGGTTTCTCTCTCAGCTGGAAAGGCACATGGCGAGACCTGTTAGCCTTCTCTTCAGCTGCCTCCCAGAGGCTCTGTTGGTTCTGGTGGTTCTCATGGCCCCTGTGGCTTTAAAGCTTTTTCCAGAATGGTTCCCTCTTAAAGGGCTCCAGTAAGCAACCCCACCTTGAATGGGTGGAGACACATCTTCCTACAAACCATTTAATCAAAAGTTACCACCCACAATTGGGTGGGTCACATCTCCAAGGAAACTATCAAAAAGCTCCCACCCTGCAATACTGAACGAGGATTAAAGGACATGGCTTTTCTGCGGTACATAACAGATTCAAACTGGCACAATTACCTACATAGAAAGTCCCAGGGACTCTATGAAGATACTCCTAGAATTAATATGGGAATCCAGCAAGTTCCCAAGATAGAAGACAAAACATATACAAATAAATGCCATTATATATACTCACAGTGAACACTGAACATGGGGACTGAAATAAAAAGCTACAAAAAAAGCAAAGCAAAGAAAAGGTAATAGATGTAAATCTAACAAAATAGAAAGAGGAATTCTATGCTGAAAACAACCAAATGCTAATGAAGAAAATTAACCAAGAATGTAAGTAAATGGAAAGATATAGTTTGTTCATTGTTTTGGAGGCTCAACATGGTAAAGAGGTCATTTCTCGCCAAACTGATTTACATGTTTAACATAATTCCTATCGAATTCCCAGTAAAATTGTATAGATATAGAAAAGATTATTCTAAAATTTGTATGGAAAAGGAAAGGAAATAAAACAGCTACAGCATTTTAGAAAAGAATAATGAAGTGAGAGGAATCAGTCCACTAGATTTCAAGACTTACTCTTTATGTACAGCAGTCAAGAGTGTGTTGTATTGGTGGAAGGATAGACAGACAGACTAATGCAGAACAGAGAGCCTAAAAGTAGACTCATACAAATATGTCCAACTGATATTTCACAAAAGTGTAAAAGTATTTCAGTGCAGGAAAGATAACATTTAAAGTAAATGATACTGGTGAAATTGGACATCCACAGACAAAAGAAAATCAACCTTTACACAAATCTCAGACTTTATACACTTATTAACTCAAATTAGAGCACAGAATTAAATGTAAAACTATAAAAATTTCAGAAGAAAACAGGAGAAAATCTTCAGGATCTAGATGCAGGCAGTCATTAAAGTGACAGCAAAACATGATTCATAAAAGAAGAAAAATAATATGTACTGAATGTAAATCTAAATTATCACAAAATAAAAGTTTTAAAGATACCAGTATAAACATTGCCGTCCATGTCTATTTGTGAACATATATATTTTTTTATTAGTTGTATTTAGGACTTGAATTGTTGTATTATGGGTTATACGCATATTCAGCTTTAGTGAATACTGCAAACCATCAGCAGCACAAGAAATCTAATTAGGAAATCCGTTTCAAGCCTCTACTTTTGTAACTTGTACTTATATTCTACTGGCAAAAGCAAACTCTTAAGGCCACACCAGGGAAAAGAGAATGGGGGGGGGGGAGCCACAATACCAATAGTAACAAGTATCTGCGGGTATGCATTATAAACGGTGAGGCATTGAAGCTAATCAACAACCAACCACTAAAGCCAACCCTTTTTATATGAAGCCAATCTGTGAAAGCAAAATTTCAGATAATGCAATCTATGTTTTATTCTTTTAAATGGGATAAATAGTAATGTTGCCCCATCCATAACAAAAGGCCCACTAATTATGCTCATTATCAATAAATGCTTCTTAAAGTCCTACATAAAGTATTGCCAAATACTGCTGCATAATATAAAGCATTTAAAACAATGACCCACTTACGTAACACTTTTAACTCATTAGTGACTATGTAGAATACACAGCAATATTGTACACTGACCTATGCAAATTGTGGTTTTCTTTTGCACTTCAATGAATGTACACTTTTTAATAAAAAATGAAAAGTTTAACATTACTAAAATTTGTCATTTTGGGGGAGTTCATATTCATATTGATTGTTTCTCCAGTTACCTAGTAGAAATACACTCTGGGATCCAGGAAAGGCTAAATCTCAGAGAAAAGATGGGGGAGGTAGTAATAACAATGCACAACATATTTAAATGGCATGAGCAACAAATAGAAACCTACTGGGAGAAGAGTTGAGGTGTAAGTTCAATGCCCTCCACATACTCTTTATAAGAACTCTAGGAAAACATGCTTTCCTTTCTGAAGTGCATGCAGATTGACATAGCAGAGTTCTTCTTGAACACTGAATTTTGAAAAAAATTGCATGTTAGGATAGAATATATTTTGATTCAGAGAGTTTCAACAATAAGATGCAGTATAATTTTCAGTGAGAGGTTTTATGATCATAATTTATTTCACCATCTTTGCCCCAAATTAGTAAGCATCCTGAGTATCACCCAGTGAGAAATGGTTAATGAACAGTTAATATAATCAAATGTATTTGCATTCCTAAGTCCTTAATACCTGACTTTGATTCCCTGCATTAATATTTGAGCAGTCAACTCAAACAAATCATTTCTGATTGGCACACTAATGTGTACAATATGCTGACAGTCTGATTGAAAGAATTCTGATCTACAGTCATAAAAATGAGATTTATTTTCCGACACAAGATTTCCAAATTTAGACCCATCTTTTAACTTCTTCTTCTTTAATATTTGTGTAATCGTCTCCAAAATTCACAGAATTGTCATCGTGACAAAATGAAATGAGGTAGAAATGTATTTCATGCTATAAAATGCTAGATAAATACAATATACTAATTAGAATGAAGACAAAGTACTTCTATCCATACATGAAGTATAAACTTAATATTTTCTTCTGTTATTGGCACAGCCACTTTTTTTCTTCAGCTGTAACACATATCAAATATGAAGATGGAATTTTAGCTAATTTAATTAAAAAGAAATAATGCATGCTTACTATGTCTTCCTGGGCAATTAAAGAAATATTGCATTTATCTTACCTCTTTAAAAATTGAATTTGATCTCCTTAAATTCAATTACCAAATATTCAGAAGTTACTATGTATCAGCAGTGTGTTATGCAGAGTTGTTTACAAACAAGCATAATTTGGAAAATCGGAAGTCTTTTCTATCTTATTTTTCATATCACTCCAAAATCCTCTCAACAATAAGGTGTTCTCTGACTGAAATAAATGCTAACAATGTTTAAACTAAAACCTGATCACTCAATCACACATGTGTATATGTAGATTTTTAAAGATCAGAGTATAAAATCTATAGTTTTCATTTCAATTAATGCTGGCTTTTACTTTACTTATCCATTATATCATATTATTCAGTATTGAATAGAAATTAGATTTTGGTGAAAAATGCATTTATAATATTTTATTCATTAGCAGGATAAAGCAGTAAATAAAGTTACCATTTCAGCAATCATAAATGTCTGCCAGGTATTTTTAGTGTTTCCCTCCTCCAGGTATCGCATACTATTGCTTTCACCAGCTCCTTTGAGTTTGGATGGAGTTATATGAATTTTATGACCAATAGTTTTTGAGTAGAGGTAATATGTGTCATTTTCAATTTTAATTACCAGTGTTGGGCACTTCAGAAGTCTCTTTTCTTTTGCTACTATATTTTTTCACCAGCGTTGGTACTAGAGTACCCAGATGTGTAGTAGAGACCCCTGCAAGACACAAAATGGGCAGGCAGTGTTACAAAGGAAGCAACTTATTTTAAGCCAATAAGATTTGGGGACTGCTTGTTATGTCAACATAACCTACCTTATGTCAGCTAATCCATACGGGATTGATGGCACTGCCATAACAGAAATATCTCGCAATATGTGGCTTTGGCTGACAGGTTGGCAGTGAACAGTAAAAGAAATTCTGTTGACAAGAAAGATACTAGAATGTGTTATGCAGTTGTGAAATAATTGGTCAAAACACCAGCTGTGATGATATGGAAAGCAGCAAATGTAGTCAATGAACTTCTATCTCCAAGGGAATAGATTGGAAATAGAAATTTAATTGTATGTATTGATTGCTGTTTTCTGAACTTGAAAAGGGATTACAAGTTCTAGATGAATTCTCCAGAGCTCAATGAAAACAAAATCCTCAATTGCAGAAATGTAGAGGAAATAGAAGGTGTCTATAAATTATTGGACATTTCAAGTTTGGAAAAGAGAAGAGCTTCCAGTTTGTGAAAACTAAAACTGAGAAATATTTTGATTGTCAAAGTGTAATTAAATGCCAACCTTTGACAAGCATCAAATTGAAGATATGTTATTTACATCTAATGTTGAAATCGTGGATTGCTTTAAGAAGAACTATATAAAGAAAAATACATCTTTTACTGATCAAAACAGCTCAGAGGAAAGAATGTGAGAAATACAAGTTATCAAAAATCAAGTTGAGAGATGAATTTGAATAATGGAAAAACTCTTCAGAACTTACACTAGAAGAATTAATATTCAATGTCTATTTAACTTGGCATGTAGTGCCAATCTTAAGTGACCAGTGAAGATAGAGAATCGGAAGAGCAGCCACTAAACTATCTGCATGGTTCTAGTTTAACCAAACTTATGGGATTTTGCTCAGAAGTGATGACATTAACAATAATAGAAAACATCTGCACCATGATGAAAAATTTTCTTTTAGAAATAATCTTATATCTCTTATAGTCCCATAAAAAGTTTATAAATGTAAACAATAGATGTGAAAGCAAATTTCCATTTTGCAATTTTTCATTTTAAAGCAGGGTTTCTCAATGAAAGTTCTGCTGAACATAGATTGGGTAAGTGATAATTTTTATTATGGAGTTTTCATGTCTGTTGCCATTTTCTCATTCAGTAACTTATAAAGGTTTTTTTTTTTCAATTTTAGCTGTTATAAGTGTTTGTATTTTACAAACTGTCTTACTGTATAATGCGGGCATTTTTAAAGAGAAATTGTGATATGGAAAAGAAGAATTCTCAATTTAGGCATTGGATATTTCTGATGTTGTAGTAATAGATCAATAATGAAGAATTAAAATTTAAATTTAAAAAAAATAAATTTTTTAAAAAATGCCAGTGTGTAAAATTATGGTAAGTAAAAGGCAAGAAAAGGAGTCACTATGAAAAATGGAAAATGTTCCTTTCTCAAGCAGTAACATAAATCAATGCTAGAATGACATTTCTATAACAGGTACTCTTAAGAGATTTCGTGTAATAAACTGAAAAACAATAGCTGCTTTATCTAGGTTGATTAATCAACAACTCTCACAAAAAAAAATAGTACGCCATAGCATTAGGAAAATTTCTAAATGATGATGAAATAAAGACTATATTTCTGCTACAAAGAGTTGCCAAAATATATTTACTGTTTGTCTTTGTATCTGGGAACAAACGTTCTCTTTTGGAGCTATTGTGCTGGCATCTGTACTGATGCTATTTCATCAATGGTTGTTTCCATGAGAGATTTTGCGTCTCTTGTAAAAAAAGAAAAAGAAGTAAATTCTTATGTAGTCACAACAAGCACTTTCTTTACTGAGAGGTGTTGATGCATACATTCCTGGAGTTAAAATGAAAACAAAAATTTCAGGAGCATGCAAAAAATAAAAAATCATCTTTATTAAACCACACACTGTTTATTTGAAAGTATTTAAACATCTGGGCAAAATGTAGACAATGAATAAATATGTTTCTTGATACATATAGACATCTATTGACTTAACAAAGGAAGAACTCTCAAAAGGGTGCAATTGACCTGAAAAGAGATTGCAGGGCACTTTCAAGGAAATTATAGGGAAAATGGGTGTGTAATATAACTGAAAAAAAAAGAATGTCTGTTGTTTTAAGCCAGTGAGGTGTGAAGTTTGTTGGTTACAATAGCACACCTTAGTTCATGTGGACCAATGCTCAATATAACATGAAAAAAGAATAACAGCACATATATCGTCAGGTCATGCTTCTAACAAAGTAAAGCAATGAAACATTCTTTCATCAACAAGATAAAGGATTATTTTAAATAGAGTAGTAATTAAGTTGTTCTGGCTAAAACTGTGTTGCTAAAATTAGACACCTATAGTTGGCAAGTTTATCCTTAGGCAAATGTGAGAGCAAAAGGAGAGAACATTCTCAGCAATGATGTTTGAACTACTTTGAAATTTCCCACATCATTCCATTGTTTTAAGCTCTGCTCTTGAGGTAAGCCCAGACCATAATAAATTATAGCACATGTGTCATATTTTGAGGCTCAGAACAATTACAAATAAGTACACACCTAAAACAAAAGGTACAGGGATAGCTATCACCTAATGTAAGTGACTACTGTATTAGAAAGTGCTCCCCCAAAGCAAAAAGCCAAAAATATCTTTATTACGTATGGACATACATAAATGGAATATTGAGCAATAAATCACAACTGAAGAAGTAAAATTGTATAGTCTGACTAGGTAGATACATTACTTTTAAAAAATGAAAGTGATTAGTTTTGCAAAGCCATCATACTTTACACATTTAGAATTTTTATATTCTGGAATACAACATGGCAACATCAGTTTTATTTTTTCTCAACCGAGTCAATATATATGTCTCCCCTACTTCTAATTAAAAGTTAAATTGTATCTATATTAATGAGAACACTGGCATATTAAAGACTAACTTCAGACTTCATTGATGGTGATATACATACCGAAATTTAGGGATATTCCCAAGTTCCTTGATTATCTGAATATAGATACCACTGAGAAAATATATCTCTAAAGCAATTTATTGAAAAATTGGTAGTATAACGGACATTTGTTAATTTTTAATACTGTCTGTATCCAAATTTACTTACTAGTTTTTTAGGAATGTTCTATTTTATCAATATCCTTCTTTGAAAATTGAAAAAAAGAGGCAAAGTAGGTATCTTTTTTCCCTCGATCTTCCCTGGATGTCAGGAAATGGAAACAGTATTTAGATTTGGCCAACTGGATGCCTAGCTGGGACTTTGAATGCTAAGTGATGCAAAGTGATTAAAAATAGATACAGCGATATTGGATTTCTCTTTATGGTAGTATCATCAGATAATAATTTTGAGGTTCTGATCAGACGTTTTTGCTACTCAACTTCCTTTCTTTTTGCCCAGTGGCAAAGCCTGTTCCAGCTAAGCAGTCAATTCTGTTGCTAGCCACTAAGAACCCTAAATTATACAGTAATATATTAAAAATTTCCCTAAGAAAAACTAGTGCTAGAGCCATGCCCAACAATAAAAATTGAGAACACATAAAAGAATACTTCTCCAAGTTATTATAGAAGTTGAATTTTTAAATTCACTTAAGGGCTCTAAAAATATTCCTGATAACTAGCCAATGAAAATGCGATAAAAGCATATGGTTTACTATACCACAGCTATAATTACAGGCTGAGTCACATCCAATTGCTCAAGCTCCCAGAGCACTACTGTGTAACTCCCATCTGTGCTCTGATAGAAAAATCTTTTCGTTCTTTCAGGATTATTATTCCAGCACATAATATAGTTGGACTCTAGTTTGATTTTGTTTATTTTTTATTTGTTATATCATGTAGTAAATTTTTAACTATGTGCATTTGTAAGGGTAATGCTAGCCACTGTAATAAACAAACCCAATTAACTCATATGGTTCAAATGTGATAGAAGTTTAATTTTCTTTCAGATAAATTCCAAAAAATGTGTTCCTGAGAAGGGTGAGTTTATCTTCCAAGTAGTGATCAGGGACACAGTTTCCTTCTTGGGACTTGACTTTCTTGTTTTCAACATCTAGCTAGCAGAATGGAAATCAAAATTGTATTATCGTAATGGGTGGACGATTTTGATGCATCAGTTCTGGAAATGCTACAGACCTATATTCTACTGGCTAAATTTCAGTCATATGAACACAAATAACTGTAAACAACCTGGGAATATAGTGTAATGTATGCGCAGAAAGAAAAGAATATTAGTATGATGAATGATCTGCCAATGTCTGATATATGATGTTTCTATTTCAATCCGTTCTTCTCCCTATAGTAACAATGAACATTTTAAAAATGCAAACTCATATTTGTCCCTCTAAATTAAAAATTTAAATTTAAAATCTTCAATGCCATTCCATTGCCTTCCAGATAAACTCAAACCACATAGCATAATAGACAAAATCCATTAAATAGCATATTCTTTTATTTCCTTTACCATAATTTTCTATGAACTCTGTACTCCACCCAAACTAAACCAATAAAAATACACAACTTTGCAATCTACATCTTTAAAATTGGTCTGTTGCATACACTATTATTTATATCTGAAATGACTTGATCTCCACTTCACCTGGCTAGATCCTATTCATCCTTCGTATCTTAATTAAAAATCACATAATCTAACCAACATGTATGAATTACATTCCTTCCCCAAATATTCCCATAAATTAATGCTTAACACACTGCTTTTTTGATAAAACAATCATCATTTCATGATTGCACACAAAAAACTTTTTTTTTCCTGCCACCGAAAAAATAATTTGGGTTTTGTAGTCTTCAGTTCCTTTCCCTCATTACCCTCTGAGTTGGAATCTAACCAACCAAAGATTGGGTCTACAGCCTCTTGTGAATAAAAGCAGAGTTATGTGAAAGGGGTGGGTAGGAAATAACAATCAGTCAGTTTATCTAAGAAAATCAGAGAGAAAGGAAGATAATCCCATTGTCAACATGGCAGTAGGTGGCAGCTAGAAAACATGACCTGTAATGAAAGCAGAAAATTTGTGAGGTTAAGGAGGGGCTGGGAGAGATACAGTGATTATGAATTTTCTACATGGACAGAGAAACCCTAAAGAGGTCAGGGCCCTAGAAAAGAGAAAATTGTTGCTTACTACGTTCTTAGAAGTTTTTTGATGAATGGGAATAAAAGGAAAATATCAGCATTCATGTCATTATATAGCTTTGAAAGGGAAATCACTCTACAACTTTTCTACACTTGTCAGGGTGTCATCTGAGTTGGACGTTGTTAACTTGTCTTTTCACTAGGCTCCAATGCCAGCTGAATTCCTGAGGCAGTGTCTAAAAGCAATTCATAAGTCTTCATGCAAATTCAAATAGTATTTTAAGGATTGCTAATATCGTAGATGACAGATAATAGCATAGATGATAGAGAAATGCAAGTGTAAACACAATAGTCTGAAAGCTTGGTAGAGAGACCAACAGTTACAGAACAAAAATAATATGCACACTGACTGCCATACGATGCACTATTCCTCTTTCTATATTTTCATGGAAGAGAGGAAATTGCATCCTCTCCAGAAGGGAAAACTATTGGAGAGATACTCTTAATCTTACTCTCTCTCTATTCATGACTGGTTCTTGTCCACAGAAGGATTGACATTATATAGTTGTTTAGATTGAGACAAGACATTCAGCATGCATGGCTCACACATCTGAATTCTCTGAATAGGAAGACTCTATCTGTAACTAATGTGTTTTGTTTCTTTTTTCTGCCCTTGTTCTCTGTGTGGCAAGTGTAAGTTCCAGCTCCAGGAGAAATTGTTTTACCTGGGGAACATTAGAAAGAGATTTAGGAAGCTAATTTTTGCTTCTAGTTCAAGCAAGTTTCCTCTATCTAACTTCAAGTAAAATACATCTGATACTTAGCTAATTTCAATGGATATTTTTAATAGGGTTTAGTTCATAATAAATTATCACTCTCAACCCCCAACAGATTTTATAAGTACTAACACAGAGTTGGAAAGCATTAATTGTAAATGCAAGGGACTTCCTACTTTCCTCTGATTCTAAAGCCTTTCTCCATTTCTAAATCATATGGAGTTAATTTTATAATACATGTTTAGTTGCCTAATGCCTTTAATCTAAGGAACTCAAATTTGTACGGAGAAAATGTCTCTTCATAATGCTAGGCTGAGAAAATTGGACATGGCCTAATAGACTGAGAGAACCATGTGTTGAATTATAATTCTCCTTCTTGCAGGCAAAGTTCCTCATACTAATAGAACCTTTAGTAAGAACCATTATCTGGAGTGCTATGTTGTAATATATTAACCCTAATTCCTGGAAACTATATTTTATCATAGTGCAAGATTAAATTCATGACAGTGATGCATAAATATTTTTTAAAATAATCAGCATGATGTTAGATTCTGCTTATGAAATAAGATAGTTGTTTTCCTTCATTGCTTGAACACAACCACACCCCAAATCCCAAGAAGTTAAAACATTTAAAAAATGTGTTTTTCATCACACTGTATCACATAAAACGAGCAGTTTATCCCGCTACTCCTCAGTGTCTTTTTCAATTTCTGTTTTTTCTAAGAATTTGGACAATACTTATTGTGTGAGTTGAAATAAAATATAGAGAAGGAACTAGTACTTTCCCTTCCTATATAGAAGCTCTGAATTTTATATGTATTGTAATCTCACATGATTTTCCCTAAATCCAAAACCTATATTCAAAAACTCATAATTTCTTGAGATAACTTGCTAGTTATGATGCTGATTATCTAGCAAAAAAATGGAAAAGATTACAGCATTTATTGATATTTCTAATTGTGTTTTCTAAAAATTATTATGAAATAATTATAAAAAATCACAACTTTAAGACCAGTTACATTAGCAGAGCTTGATTTGAGAGTATAATGATGGTATTATTTGGTGCCATTAGCTAATAAAATGATTTCACATACTGAGAGATTTTTTTAAGGAATTCTCCAACATTGGATATTTATAGATGTTCCAACATGGCTTGTATTAATATCTTCTTTAATATGATTGAACATGTGTGATATAATTGTATAATCTAAACTAATAAATTATTATATTTTTATTAAATAAATGTCTGTTAAAACTTACAAGTATAGTGGTAAGAGTGTTAAGATAGAATAAGGCTGCTAAATTCAAAGTTAACCATAATCTAGATTGGTATTCATTGGAAGTGTGCAAAACACCAACAACCTTCCATAATGATTCTGCCATCTCTACCTCACTTAGAGTTAGCCATTTCCTTTTCTATGATTCTATAGGTCATCCATCTCATGTAGCTTGTTTGCAACCATGCCCAAGGTTTTTGCCCTTGTGTTAGATCTTGACTCCTGGAGAAGTGCTCTCACATTGACAAATTATTTCTTATCCAACATTCAATCCCACCCCCTCTTGATTAGCACCTTTGTAATTCAGGCCCATACATATCTCTGGGTTCCTGCTAGTGTATCTCTTCTTATACAGCCCTTTTTTCTTCTTGTCCAGGCCCAGCATTCCCCTGGCTGAGGTATGATGCCACATGGCATTAGTATTTAGTGTCCATTCATCATATTCAAGCAAAGGAGTTAGGGAGGTTGAGTTCTAGTCTTTAATGGATAGGATTGTGCATATAGGAAATTCAGGGGAACCTGGGGATTAGAATTTGGGGGCCTTCAATCTACATATTCCTATCTCACATGTTGAGGTGCTATTATTTTTCCATCTAGAGCTCTAATTGTGGCATGCAACCCAGTCTTGGCTGGAAGCTTAGCTTTGTATGAATTTCTCCTTCTGTTATGACCAAGTTCCCAATTTTTAGCCATCTTTACCCTCAGACTGTAGGAGATGAGGGCTGCTTCACATGCTTCCAAGGGGGACTTCTGCATTCACACTTAGCTTTTAATTGCTGATTAATCATTCTCATCTTCTAATTATCTTTTTCCAAAGCCTTAGATATCAGTCAAACTTACTAACAATCACCACATCCCTTGTTTTTTCAATTATTATTTCTCTGATATTTCACAAAAATCCAATACATCACAGCAGTTAGTACATTCTCTTCTGTCAGATTATTACCCCATCTCTTTACCAGTGGATGTTTTTAGCTATTGCCCTGCCATATCATGCCAGGGATTATCTGAGCTAACTTTGCTGTCTGGGTAAGGGGGCATCCAGTTTCAGAATCCAATCTTTCTATCTGTTTTCTGAACCATGACTGGTATCAAAGATCACAGATTGACCTTAAAAAGAGGACTCTGAGATGAAGATGAACTTGTAGGAGATTTATCAGGGAGTGCTGGATGGAAGGAAAGACCTTGGAAGTGGCGATTCTTCACCTGAGTCAATTCTGCAAAGGACTGACAGCTGAGGATTGTCTGCTGGCACCACTCCTGGGACATGGATAAATAACTTTTTCATTCCTGAAGAAGAATCTGGGAAAGCATCAGAGTTGTTGTTTACAATAACGAAGCCATGTTGGATAAGAAGTGGGCTATATGGATTTGCAATTCAGGAGTGGGAAAATTGTGCTAGAAGACCAGGTATATAATCATCCATGTACATGGGATCAGTGAAGGCATGGCCTGGTTGAACTATCTAGGGGAGGAGCATGCATTGAGGCAGAAAGGACCTCAGATTAGCACACAAGGAAGTCAACAGATGAAGGAAGCTGCATTTGTAAAGGAGAGAGAGAAGGTGATCCCAAGAAAGAAGAATTGATGTAAAAACATTCTATCTAAATTCAGAGAATTTTCTTTTTTAATGTTAGATCTCCATTTCCTTGGTGTTGTTACTGAATAATAACAACTCTTCTGAATTATTGAAGCTGAATTATTACTGAATAATGTCAACTGTTCTTCATTATTTGGGGGTACACTTGATAATTTGGCACTCATCAAACTTCAGAAACAAAGAGAAAAAAAAAGAATGCGGAATTTCTTCTGGGGGAACCAGGCTTAATTTTAAAGAACACTGAAAAATTTAAAAGGTAGAATGATCGTATAGGTGTATTTATGATAGAAAAATAAAAGGAGGTTAATATCAGTATGAAGTGGACTCTGTGGTGGCTTGACACAGTCATCCCTAGTAGTATACATGGCTCCAAGCCTAACAGACTAATTTTTTAAAAAACTTTTTATTGTATAATATACCATAGATACATAGTAAAGAAATGAAAAAGCAATAGGTTTCAAAGCACTCTTCAACAAATAGATACAGGACAGATCCCAGAGTTTGCCATGGGCTACCATATGATCCTCTCACATTTTTCCTCCCAACCACTCCAGAATATAGGAGGCTAGAGGGCTTAAATGTTTCTTATCACCACAATTGACTAATTTTCTTTCTTTTATTGTGAAAAATGACATCAAAAAAAGCATTAAATTTCAAAGCACAGCACCACAATTAGTTGTAGAACGTATTTCGAACTTTGACATGGGTTACAATTTCACAATTTTAGGTCTTTACTTCTAGCTGCTCTGCGATACTGGAGACTAAAAGAGATATCAATTTAATGATTCAACATTCATATCCATTTGTTAAATCCCATCTTCTCCATATTACTCCACCATCACCTTTGATCTTTCTTTCTCTCTTTAAGGGTCTTTGGACTATGGCCATTCTAACTTTTTCATATTGGAAGGGTCTGTCAATAATTTGAGATAGGGAGATGGAACCATCTGATGTTCTGGAGAGGCTGGGCCCTCAAGGTTTCTTCACTTATCTGGTCCAGGGACCCACTAACAGACTAATTTTGAATCTCCTCCCTGGGCTTCAGAACAAGTGAATTCAGGTCTTAGCGAGTTCTCACTGGATCAGAATCTCTGTTGGGCTTCACTAAAAGATTTCAGTAAAATTAGAGGTAAAGAATTAAAGGGTAATGCATATGAATGCATTCTTCTTTCATAATCTAAAGTAATTATTGTTTTAGAATTAAGGGGAGGTATGTTTACTGAATGGTTTGGATATGGATTTGGGGGACAATATAAAGGGGGTTTACAATATTTGTCATATATGTGCCATAGCTTTTATATATCATATATACATATATATGTTTGTGTATGCATGTATATATAAAATCTTATGTTTAGGATTTTGTAAACTTAAATTTTAAGAAATAATTTATTGCATATGAAATATCTTAATATTATTGAACTGTTGGAATATTTATATACTTGGGAGGGAAAGGAAGCCGTGACCCACCAAATTTATTATTTCAAATCTTCTGGTTGGAGGCCAGGATTCTATGTATTTGTGAAATATTCCCAGATGGTCCTGATATGAGACCACTTTAACATGTATCATAACTGAGCATAGCTTCAGAATCCTTCATAGCTGAAAGAACAGCCATGATTTAACTGTACATACAATTTTACCTCCCGATTCCACAATTCCCTTCTTGATTTCCATTTCCCTCACCCACAAATTTTAAAGGATATCAATCAATAAATTCACACACACACGTGTACATATATATGCATCAATATGCATGCTCACACGCATAAACAAACATCAATAAATTCTTTCTTGTTTTTCAAGTGAAAACCACTCTGTGCAAAGTATGATGCATAGTTTCCTGGTCAAAGTGCAAAATATGGATATGAGAACTTAGCTCTCTTAACGAATTAATATTCTAACATGGTAACAATAGGATGCATGCTGAAGTTGTCACTTAGATTCCAGTAAGCGACCCCTCAAGAAATTGATTCTTACCAGATGTGTCTCAACACATTCTACATTTCCTTCATCAAGTATGATCAAGACTTCCTCTTAATTTCTTGGACACACCCAACTACAAAAACAAAGTTTTTAGTTTTTTGTTTGTTTGTTTGTGCAGGCACTGGGAAACAAACCCTGTCTGTGGCTTCGAGTCAACATATATCTATGTAACTTTTGATTACTGGAAACTCAGTCTGCACAAAGATATTTATGTTAAAAAAAATCTTTCTGTTTTCTAATTTAATGAGTAGAAGTCAAACATACTTTTATATTTATTTTATCTTATCTACCATATAAAATCTTGAAGCCAGGAAGTAGAGAGCACAATGTAGTTTCTAGTGAAGGTTTTTGTTTTTCAAAATTAAATAAACCAAGGCATTGGCATAGCTCAATAGCTATTAATTGATCAGAAATCAAAAGGTAAACATTTTAAAATAAAATTCTTAACTGAATTTTATCTGACATTACCTGATACATCTGGAAAATATTTATTTATATTACTTGTTCAAGTATTTCTAATCATATTGTATAATTTTTCACTGAGATGAAAAGAAAAAGGAAAACAATCAGTAGGTGATTATTGAAAATTTCCTTTTGATCAGGCATTTTTGCCATTGGAAATCCAAAAGCATTTCATGCATGGATCAGTATGAAATAGCATCAGGAGATTGTGCATAATTTTAAAATCATTCTCATCTTACAGAAATTTATACTTGCTTAAAATATACAAAAGCCGAATAGACAAATGGTGAAATTACTATACATATTTGGAGAGATTAATGACTAATATTCATGCTTATATACTCTTCTTTCCAAATAGTTGGACTCTTTTGTCCATCAAAGAATTAAGGCCTTTTACAGAACTATATCATAACAACTAAATATATTGAATTTTAGTGATTTTCTGCAGAGGGAATGTTGTATTTTATAAAAGCTGTTGATAATGACGTATTGCTTACAAAAGAGGTTAATTAGGATATAAATATAGATTTTCCATCAAAAGGCCACATAATTCACAAGGAAAAGCAACCTAGACATTGTTGGATTATGAAACTGCTTTACAATAAGATTTACAAAACTGAATATTATAATATAAATCAAAAGAACACAGTGTACACTCAACTTAAAATTTATTTTGTTTACTTTATTTTACATTACTGCTGATAAAATGTTGCTAACTTTTAATTATTTTATGAGAGAAAAATGCTCTTAAAAAAAAAGTCATGCAATAAAACCGAATCTAATGCCTTACTGATTTTTACAGAGGAATACTTGCTTCTGCTACTGCTGGTTTAATGCTAAATGTAGATCTAAAAATAGTATGAAATTCCACTCTTCACTAAAATTAAACCCAAGTTTTAGCTTTAATAACTTCAAAATGATAAAAAGGCATGCTGCGGACTAAATAACATTACTATTCATTTTCATTTTTATTCACTTTTATTTTCTTCTGCTATTGTTGATTAATGGAAGACATATTGTACGAGGAAAACTTAAAAAGCAAAAGCCAGCACAGACTAAATGTGATGCACTATTTGAATGCTGGTGATTTCACATTAGCATCTTTTATCTTTGGGGATAAATAAATACTCAGAAAATAGTCAAAATTCCTATTACATGGTATATCTTTAATTACATTTTAATTCTTATGGGATCTGCAAGCAAATGTAGTACTCATAAATATATTTCTTCTCTTCACTATTAATAGGACCAGAAAATTTTCATTTTGGGGAGGTGAGATGGCAGACAATTCTAAAGCTATTCTTAGCAGAAAAAATTAATAAAAGAATTAATAAAAATTGTTTAAATTCAATAGAGACCTTATGTTAATATATATTTTAAGATATATGTATATCTTAGGAGAAATAATAAAGCAGTCAGACTGAGGCCTTGTTGTTTCTTGACAGCTGGCAATACATTTTAAGCTATATAATGCCATTCAAATGGTACTTACTATAGAGTCTATCTATAAATATTTTTATAATTGGATTATGGTACACAGGAAATCATTTAGCAGAATTGTGAAATTAAGGTCTGTTGATACCATAATCTAACCTAGATAAAAGCATTGTCACCAGAATGTTCTTAACAGCCCTTGAAATCTAATGGAGTTTGCCCAGATGGGTTTATGTAATTTTGGTAGAGTTTTCTTCATGTTTCATGTACTCATGCTTATTGGAATTTTTTCCACACGTTATTTCTTCAAATATTTTTCTATCCCTCTCATTACTTCTGTTACTCCAGTTACACATGTTAATCTACCCGAAGGTTATTTTGCTCATTATTTCTTTTTATTTTGTGTTTCATTTTAGATACTTTCACTACATTGTCAAATTCACTAAACGTTTCTTCCTCAGTGTTGAATATGCTATTAATTCCATCCCACTTAATTTTTATCTTAGACATTTAGTTTCTTTTCTTTAGATCAGGGTTTCTCAGTCTAAGCACTAACAGTATTTGGGGCAAGATAATTCTTTGTCTTATGTATTCTTCAGATGTTTAGCAGCATTTTTTTGGCATCTATTGAATAGTAGCATCTTCGACGTTGTGACAACCAAAAATGTCTCCAGACATTGAAAGATATCCCTTGAGGAACAAAATCCTCGCCAGGTGAGAACCATATTCAATTTGAGCCATTTCATATCCTCTATGTCTTTATTTAACAATGCCGATTGCTCCATCAGCTTCTTCAGGGTGTTTCACCTTGTGTGGTCAGAGCTATACTGTTTCCCCAGGGGCCATTGTCTGCTTTTATTTGATGGAGTGTTTTCCTGGGAATTCACAACTTTCTATTCAGCCAAATACCTGTGAGGAACCCATAAATCTATAAAATTCTAACTATTTTAGCAGCATCTGCATTGAACTCCAATCACTGACTTGGACGCCCAGTGAGGATGCCACTTTATTCCCCTGCTCCTCTTCTCTGTGCTGCAGTTTCGCTCTCACCCGACGGTGATGGAGTTGGGTAAATGCGCTGCTCACGCCGTATGCTTACCTTCTCCCGAGGTCACGGCTTTGCCTTCTTTATCCAAAGTCTAAAATGAGTTACTATGTAAAATTATTCTAACTTTATCCTTGTTTACCACCAGAAGTTAGGTCCTATACTTGCTGCTCTGTTAAACTGGAATTCAAATTTAAATACAATTTGAACACATTTAGGTAGATAAGCAATCGAGCTAGCTCAACAGTATCAGAATGGGTCGTCCACAAAAATTATTTTAATAATCGAAACTATTTACAGACCAAAATGTGACAATATCCAATTGTTTCTAAACTTTGCAATTTTATTGATTATGTTATTTTTCTTTAAACACTTAATTTGATGTCTTTTAAAATTTTATATAATAACAGACTTGAAGTTTGTTGGAATGGGCTAAGAACCTCTGAATTTATTATTCTCTTTTTTTTCTCTTCTAAGGGTAGAAAATATTTTACTTTTTTTTTTTTTATCTTTCCAAGGACGGCCAACTTTGATTAAACGTTGGTTTTCACCTAAGCTATCCATTTATATATTTGCGTTTGTGTATGAGACATTTGTGTTTGTGAGATTTTTGTTGATTATATACAACCCACAGTGGTTGTATTATAAATTTCAAATGAAATGTAATTTGAGAGAGGAATTGGAGATGAAAGCAATATCAAGTATTTGTTTTGGAACAAATATGAAGTAAAATATATTAAGGAAAAATAATTAAAGTACCTGGAATATTAAAAAAGAACGAAGCAAATGCTATGAGGAATGTTTTTATAATTGTAAAATCAATATCTTTTTGTTGGCTGGGCAAACTATATGGTGGAGAATACACCAATATGAAAGATATCTGGTCTTCTTAAAATATTATTTTTGCAATTTTTTTCTTAAAAAGATATATTTTCCTTCTAAGGAATATTTGTTAGAAAAAATAATTATAAGGGATATGATTATACTACTTTTACCTTTCAAGTCCATAGCAAAGCATGGCTAATGGTGTTCCTAGGTAAGAAACACCAACATTTGGGAGTATAATGCCTGTTCACACTTACTGTGCAGGTTTAAAAGTATGTACGTACCCCAGAAAAGCCATGCTTCAATCCTCATTCCATTTTGTAAAGGTAGCCATTTCTTCTAATCCTTATTCAGTACTGTATGCTTGAAACTTTAATTAGATCCTCCCCCTGGAGATGTGACTCAATCAAGAGTGGGTATTAAACTTGATTAGATAGAGATGTGATTCTACCCATTTGGGTGGGTCTTGGTTAGTTTACTGGAATCCTATAAAAGAGGAAACATTTTGGAGAACGACAGAGAGAACAGAAAATGCTGCAGCACCATGAAGCAGAGAGTCCACCAGCCAGCAACCTTTTGAGATGAAGAAGGAAACACCTCCCAGGGAGTTTCATGAAACAGGAAGCCAGAAGAGAAAGCTAGCTGATGACGCCGTGTTCGCCATGTGCCCTTCCAGCTGAGAGAGAAACCCTGACCGTGTTCACCATGTGCCTTCTCACTTGAGAGAGAAACCCTGAACTTCATCAGCCTTCTTGCACACAAGGTATCTTTATCTGGATGCCTTCGATTGGACATCTCTATAGACTTGTTTTAATTAGGACATTTTTTTGGCCTTAGAACTGTAAACTAGCAACTCATTAAATTCCCCTTTTAAAAAGTCATTTCATTCCTGGTATATTGCATTCTGGCAGCTAGCAAACTAGAATACTTACTAAGGATTCACTTTTTTTATTAGTTTATTTAACCCATATTTTTTAGCACCCATTCTGTGCTAGGCATTCTACACGTTGTAAGTAGATCATAAGTACTAAGACAGAAAAAAATCCCTGTGCTATCATTGCACATCTATTACAGTGGCTTAAATTCAACACACTGACAAAACCAAATGCTTGACAGAATATGGAGCAAGTGGGGACTTCCATTTGTTTCTGGTAGGAATGCAAAATGGTAAGACATTTGGAAGATAGTTTGGCAGCTTCCTACAAATCTAAACACAGGTTTATGGACTATCCAGCAATTGAACTCTTATGTATTTATCCAAAGGAATTGAAAAATATATATCCACAAAAAAACTTGCACACAAATATTTGTGACAACTTTATTTAAAATTTCCAAAAATTGGAAGAAACTTAGATGTCCTTCAATAAGCAAATGCATAAGCAAACTGTGGTTTATAATAAGTCATTTTTCAAAATTCATAGAACTGTACAACACAGTAAACCCTATTGTAAACTGTGGAATTTATAACAGTGTATCAATATAGTTACATTAATCTAGCAAATGCATTGCGACAACATATTAATAGTAGAGAAACTGTATGTGGGGTGGGGGGAAATATGCAGGGTGGCGGCAGGGAGTGGGGGATATGGGAGCTCTCTGCACTTGCTGTGCAATTTTTCTGTAAACTTAAAACTGTTCTAAAACCTAAAGTATAGTAAAAATACAAATCCCTGTCCTAATAAAACATACAGGCAAAAGCTGAGGAAAACAAAAGCAAAAATAAGAGAGTTACAGAAAGAGATACAAATGGGGATATAAAATGGGGCTATAAAAATTTTTTATAGCCTATATGTTAAAGTCAGAAGAAGACTTAATCAGAAAGTGATATTCAACCCAACTGAAGACAAGTGGGTTTCTTCTATTTACTGATAGTGAAAGTTCGAAGGAAGAGAGAAAAGAGTGCTTGAAGACACTGAGAGAAAGGTGAGTATTATGTATGTGTTAAAAAAGAGAAAGAAGTGTGCAGTTGTAAAATAGAGTGTAAGGGAGAAAAATATGTTTAATGCAATTTAAAATAGCAGAAGCCATATGTCAGATGTTGTGAACCATGTCAAGAAAACACACACTGTGAGAAAGATTCTCCATTACATTTTAATGGAAACCTTTTTTTTTCATATGATAGAAACACTAAAAACTTAACTCAGAATACAAAACAAGAAGAAATATTCTCATTGTGAGTAAAAATAGAAGCTTGAATTTTATTTTATTTATTTATTATTATTGTTATTTGCTTGGTCAGGCACTGGGAATTGAACCGGGTCTCTGGCTCTGTAGGCAAGAACTCTGCCTGCTGAGCCACCATGGCCCATCTGAATTTTATTTTAATAAATGAATACTGACTACATATTTTCTGATTGATTGATCTACTTAATTAGTAACTATTAATTATAATAATTATTGTTAATCTCCATTCTATCATTATTTAACAAAGATGAAGTTTTAATAACTGTGTTTAGAAATTTGTTGATAAATATTAACAAATACTAATATTGTTGATGAGGTTAAAAATGTATGGTCCTTACAGAAAGACAGATGGTTATGACTCAGAGACTTCACAAAAATTCCAAAGGCCTATGAACTTAAGTAAGAAAAATCAAATTGTCAGAGAGTTGAATCATATGTTTAGTCTTCTCATCATAGCTGCAGTTCTGAAATGAGCAATTACAATCAAAGAAATGCACTTTCGTGAAAAGGTAGCTGGCAGAATCCTTCTGTGTATATTTTTTGAATGTTCTCCTTTGGCATTTTTTCTGGAAAACAGCTCTGGTGCTCTAAACTCATTCAATTTGTGGGATCTGCAAGCCATGTAGAAAGCCATAAATAAATTAGTGTTAACTTTAGTGTGAAGGGCAGCAGGAAGTATATATTGACCCGAGACTAAAAGAAGACTTAAGTTCTATTAGTGCTGAGTTTGGCTGGCTATGCATTTGAACCTTTTGCTTAGGTTTCTAAAGGTTAGAGAATCAAAGTATCTTCAATTCCTTTTTCAGCATTTAAATTCTCTCTACTCTTCTTCCTTCTCTCCATTTCTCTCTCCTTCCTTTCTCATTCTTTTACTCCTTCTCTTGCTCCCTCCCCCTTTCTCCCTAAGTCTTCTTATCCAAATCTATTCTGAATATGGAATCTCTAGTGGAGTTTCTAGGAAATTTTTAGCAAAAAATTTGCCCATCAATAAAATCTCTAAAAGTTAAGAAAAAATCAATTCAGGTTTTATCTGGCAATAACATCAAGAGAAAAACAAACAAGCAAAATAACATTACTCTGGGCAATTAATCCTTGAGCTTGCTGGCTAAGCAACTGCTTTCCAATAAAATGGCCCCCATTTAAATCACACTAGTTTTCTATGGACATATTGATCCTTAAATGATGCACTGTTACTGAGAGCTTTCAGTGCTGCATATCAGGGCTGTTGTCACACTCCATTTAAGGTCCTGCTATCGGTAGCCTTAGGGAACCCCAGCTCCCAACATTCTAATGAACAAGGTTATCTTAGGGTATATTTTATGCATTAACACAAACATCCCATTATAATTTGAATGTTTCATTAAAAAATGCTTAATTAATGAGGTATGATATCCATGGAGAGAGTGGTAAAGAAGAAAATATAAAAGATATTAATTGATATTTAATAGTCTGATATTTACAAGTCTTGCTGCTTCCATAAGTCCTCTTATTGTGTAATGGAAATATTTCTAGAATGTGGAATTATTCTGCCTTATAGTTGTTACCAAAAAAAGTGGGAAGGAGAAAAAGTAGAAGAAACAATTACCTAATACTGATGCAGTTATACCAAATAATTTAAAGAATGTCTTCATTCTTTATCTTGATAAATTGCTGTTCTTGTCAAGTTATTGTCACATAGTGTCACATAGGATCTATTGACTTCAGCAACCCTTGGAAGAGTTTGAGAAGACCCGTCCTTTAGAGGTGTTGGAATTCTTTAAAACAGCTCATTACTCTTAGTTTCAGTAGAAAGTGTCATTATATTGTGATGGGGCAATGCAAAATAAATGAAAATATGTTGGTCCTTAAAGCCATTTACTGTAGGATAAACTTATTTCTCCAATATGAATCTTTCCCTGAGCACATTTCTGCATACTGAGTGGTTACTGCTGAAGCAATCTGGTGCTGAGGTTGTTAATGGCTATCAGGAAAACGTAGCCTGTGTTTTACTACCTTTTAAATTTTCTTTTGATTATACCTAAGTACTTTCTTTAAAACGAAAGTAGCAAGGTTCATTTCTCAAAGGAGACCGTTCATGAATCCAAACAAGTGAGAGCAGTAGTGCTTAGAGTAAATTTAAAGACATCTCTGGCCTCATAATTCACCAGAAGTACCGATTTTCTCTTGAATCCACTTAATATTTTGGCCTAAATTAATGAATTAAAAATAAATGTCTGAAGATTTCATAGGTATTACTTGCACTGTTGCTAAAGAAGTAGTAGTGTTTATGCCCCATAACTTTTGTTGCTTATGATTTTTCAAAGTCCCTATCACTCTATAGAATGAGTGGCCGTGTAGCTCAAACTTGAAAACAAAAATGAATCCTATCAAAGTTTACTTTAAAATTCCTTTTCTCTTGCCCCACTATTCCTTATTTATATTCCAGATGAGAATGGAGAGTCCTTTGGCAAAAATCACAAAGGATTTTCAGAATTTGTGATTCAAATAAATGTATTTGATATGCTTTCTAAAGGAATATTTGTTGCTTTTTCTTTGTTAGGTTGCATTTTGGGTAGTAATAGATATGGAATAGTGCAGCCATTGATAATAAAGATCAATTAGTTAACGTGAATTAAATCTAATTTTCAGTGGACTTTATTCTGTATGAGAAAAATAAAAGCCTCCATTCTTTCTGGCTGTATATTGTAAACATATGTCTTTTTTCATAAGGGGGGCATGGATGAATTCAATATACAAACATTTTATATTATGTTAAAACATAAATGTGCTGATATTTTCTGGTTTTGACCTTAAAAACAGCAACTTACCCAAATGCAAACAAAGAAGGAAAAGTTAACTTTAAGTGAAAAAAATACATCTCTCATATTGAACTTTTGATAATTTTTAAAGAAGCAAGGAAGAAAATATAATACTTCATAATCCAATAGTGTCAATGGTTAATGATTGACATTTAAAAAGATGTATTAAGATATATAAACCTCGATTGACATTTATCTTCTGTAACACTCAAAGCCTAAAAGTTAATTTTCCCGCATGCTAATTTATTTTTGGCAGGATAGCTCTTCAAAAAACCCCAAAGCTTTTTTGGAAGGGGTGGAGTGATCCAAAATAATTTGGATAATTTAGTGATTTTTAGCAAGCATTTCCTATCAATGATGTAGTTTATCTTATTTCATGCTGATAACTCTTTGTCCATATTATCAGGAAACTTGTGACAATGTGCATTTCTGCAAAACTTTTCTTACTGTACTTATTTACTAGTTATATTTCACATCAATAAATATTTTGTGCTCCATAAATTGATTACTGAATAACTAATACCCCACAGTTGCAGTATAGTATACTATACTACTATAGTATAGTATTCTATACTATAATAGAATAATAGTATTCTATTATTGCCCATCAAAGTTTGGGAAATCCTATTCTCTCCTGTTTTTATTAAGTGCTGTTACTGCTATCATTGCAGGTATCTCTTCATAGCTATTGGAGAACATTTTCTGAGAATGTATAATAATTATAATCAGGATCAAATGTGTCTTAAAGGATCTGTGTTACAATATACAGAAATACTAATGGAAGTATTCAGAATTTGATCAATAAAACTGATGAATATTATTTGGATGACTTAAAAGGAGAGAGGAAAGAGAGCTATGGCTCAAGGTCACTAGCAACTCACCCAGAACAACTGGCCAGTGTTTTCTGTCTTAAATTCTGACAGATTGCTCCTGAAGGAAAGGAAATCCTTTAAAAGAGCCAGTACAGCCAAAATTTTTCCATTTTGGAAATAAGGACCACATTTTGCAGTTTATATTTCAAAAAAAATAATAAACTTTTTGAAAGTTTATATTCTTTAAAAATTTGGAAATATAGCGTAGTTTTAAAATTAGAAAATCAAAGCAATGTTTATGCAGTGCATAAAAAAGCAGTGATTTCTTCTATTTTCATGTCTTGATCATAGAGTTTAAAATTAATTTGGGATGCATGTGGAAACAAATATTTTATGCATTGGTGCCCCTAGATTATCTTGCTTCTCTGTTATTTAGGTTTCCTGAGGAAACTTATCATGATGTAATGGGCTAGAGCTGCTTCCATAGGCAAGATAAATTTTCTTCTT
The DNA here is from genome assembly GCF_023851605.1 of Tamandua tetradactyla. NCBI lineage: Eukaryota > Metazoa > Chordata > Mammalia > Pilosa > Myrmecophagidae > Tamandua > Tamandua tetradactyla. Next base: position 85,648,548 of record NC_135328.1, on the reverse strand, counting down.
TGACCTGCATTACATCTAACCATGAAAATTAACTTCAGGAGCTCATGTGCTCTGCAACTGCAGTCTCTTCTTAAAAAGATATTTTAGTATTTTTAGCAGATGGTGCAATATATTCAAAATATCTAGTACAATAAGTATTTTAGTGTGAACAGTCCAAGTCTAATAAATATGATCTTCTTTGTAAGTGTATTAAATTCATTCCTTTGAATTATATATAACTCACCATGATTTCCCAATAGTTTCTGAAAATGTATGCATATTCTGACCACTACATATTCTTCAAGTAGGTTGATATAATCCATGAGTAAACTTTTTGCATTATTTCTCTTTTTAGATTTAAGTCTATTATAGTACACTGGTATCTGGACACAGTGCTCAAACTGTTTTTACAATTCTGCAGGCACCTTGATAAACTGAAATTCTTACCTATACAAGACCACAAGAACAATTTAGTCAAGTCCCTATACATTAAAAATCAACGAGATAAGAACCAGAGAAGTTATGGGCTCACCTCTCTTACACAGATAGTTGGTGGAAGTACAATACTGGAATAAAGGTTTCCTGATGGATAAGCCAGATTATTTTCAGTTATACAATTCTCACAAATAGGATCACAGATAACATATTATGTATTTGTTAAATTCCCTATGATGTGTCCTTTGAAATGGTATTTTATTTAAATTTACTAAGCTGATATATGGATGACAGAAAAAATAACCTTTACCCTAATTAGGGAAATTGTGCCTACTAATACGAAAATAACTTTTGAAAATATTTCTTAGGCATTTGTCCAAATAGCTTTAATAGGTTGCTCTAGTTAAACATTTCTGCATAACATATAACCAATTTCATCCCCTCTTGGAAACCAAATTCACAACTTCTTAATATGAGTAGACCCACAAGATTTCAGCTTTCTTTCTTTGCTTGTTTTGGTAATTATTAGACATCTTGTACAAATAGTTTTCCATTAAATTATGAAAGGTTGAAGTTATCATTGTGCTCTGACTAATGGTTTTTAAACTTTCTTTTGGAATGTCTTATGCACTTTTTCTTTTCAATTTTTCTTCTCTTAGCCTGTTATTGAATAAGCTTCTAATAACAAGTAGGTAAACAACAATCTGAATACATTCCAGCATAAATATGATTCAATGTCAAGACCAGTTTCACTCAGACATCTTTTACCCAAGTGCTGTCATGAAGCCAGATTTCACTGCTTTGAATTAGTAAGAATAGGAGTAAGAATAAAACAGCTTGAGTCAAATATGTTATCAGACTTTATTTATTGATCATTTTTAAGATGGATTATACTTTTTATATTGGAGAGTATAGTAATGGATTTGTCTAGAGAGAATAAAGAAACTATGTTGATTGACTCGCTAATGAATTCATATTTTGTGCTAAATGTTTAGCACTGTGATATCAAATTTCTACAAAAACCTCGTGGAGTTATCATTTACAAATGAGAAAACTGAAACTCAGTGTTTTAAGAGACATTTAAAAACCAATCTAACAAGTTACTCACTAGATTGCAAAGAGAAATTGTGAAAGATATATTGAATGGTTTGATGATAAAATTAACCAGAGCTTAAGTCATCAAAATTCAGCTTTAGGTTTAGGTTTATCATGGGGTCTGAGAAAGACTAAATTTGACAGTAGGCACTATGTACCATGAAATTAATAATTTATTCATTTAAAAAGAGAATCAATTAGGTTAAATTACTACCACTATCATCACCTAAGAATAAATCTTAGATCAACTAGTGAAAACTGCAAAGTATTGAGCTCATGGAGAAAGCGCATTTACTGATTGTGAAAGAAATAGGCTCTGAGGACAAAGGGAACAGTGTCCACTAGAAGTTAGCATGAATTTCCTAAATATGAATCACAATGTGCTAATCACATATTCTTAAAGAATGGAAGATGAAGTAGATTTAATAATGGTCTCCCCTAACAGTTTTGTTCATAAATAGGAAAAAAAGGGCTTAGTAAGCATAATTACATTCTATGGTAATAATTTGAATGAACATATCTAAACAGTAATTATTAATGGGACATAGTCAACTTTGAGGTGTCAACCTAATAGAATTTTCATGATTATGTCACTAGTCCTGCTTTTTTTAAGTTTATAAAATAAATTAGTGTGATAAAAAATTATAGTTCATTGAATATAGAGAAGTTATACAATTAGAAAGAAAAACTACTGTATTTTATGACATATTCAAATGCAAAAACGTCACACAGTCGGTAAACCATTGACTCGATGATGAAATAAAAGTGATTGAACTTTTACCCTAAAAGCATTTACACAAAAGCACAGTTGGACAAAACCTGAAGAATTGAGATGCAAAGAACCGGAGACCATCCAGCTAGTGCAAACAGCCTAATGTGCCCCTTTCCAAATGGAAGCGTGGAGCCTTTGGGAATGCACAATCGGGGAGACTGGGACTAGGAACACTCTACCTCTGAGTCCCCCATGCCATACCCTGCTCATGCATGCCAAAGTCTCCCTGATCTGCACCACACACCCATGGCCTCACACCACACCTCTGCAATCCCATGACATGCACCCTACGTTCAAAGGCACTAATGTAGCATCCCCAACCTGTGCCTATACCTGTGCTACAACACATCACCACACTGTAGTGCCCTACATCCTGCTCCACATCCATCCTGCAAATACAAAGCTTTAGACTACTGACGGAAATCAACTTCCAGAGTATATCAATCAAGGTATTTACATGCTGCAAAGACCATAGAATTCACTAAGCATATCAAGATGCAGACAGACATAGCCCACCTTAATGACTAAATTAAAACACCAGAGGAGACACAGACTTTGGAACAACTAATCAAAGATGTTCATATAACTCTGCTAAATAACATAAATGGGATGGCTAATGACATAAAGGAGATCAAGAAGACACTAGAGGAACATAAAGAGGAATTTGAAAGAATAAATAGAAAAATAACAGATATCACAGAAATTAAAGATGCTGTAGACCAAATAAAAAATGTACTTGAGATGCATAACAGCAGATTTGAAGGGGCAGAAGAAAGAATAAGTGAAAGAGAGGATAGGACAACAGATTTTGAATAATCAAAATAGCGAATGACACAAAAGATGTAAAAATTTCAATTGGCTCTCAGGGAAATGATGGCCAAAACAAAGTGTACGAATATAAGAACCACTGGTATCCCAGAAGAACGAGAGAAGAGTAAAGGATTAGGAAGATTAGTTGAGGATATAATGGGGGAAAACTTCCCAAACTGTATAAAAATAAAAAATATGCAAATCAAAGAAGCCAAACAAACTCCAAATAGAATAAATCCAAGTAGGCCTACCACAAGACACATACTAATCAGTCTGTCAAGTGTTGAAGAGAGGCATCAAATCCTGAAAGTGGCAAGAGAAAAACAATCTACTACATACAAGGGAAACCACATAAGACTGAGTTCAGACTACTCAACTGGCACTATGGAGGTGAGAAGGCAATAACATGATATATTTAAAATCCTGAAAGAGAAAGACTTCCAGCCAAGAATTCTGTACCCAGCGAAATTGTCCTTCAAAACTGAGGGAGATATTAAAATTTTCAAAGACAAGCAAATCCTGAAGGAATTTGTCAACAAAAGATCAGCCCTACAAGAAATATTAAAGGGAGTTCTGCCAGTCAACAACAACAAAAAAAACTACAGGAGAAGGAGGTCTGGAGGAGGGCACAGAATTGAATAGTACCAGTAAGAATAACTTAAAGGATAAAAAGAGATAGAGGGAAAAGAATATATAGATCTGACAAACAAAATCTGAAGGATAAGATGATGGATTCAAGAAATGCCTTTTCAGTAATAACTTGAATGTTAAAGGACCAAACCTACCAAGTAAAAGATATAGATTGGCAGAATGGATTAAGATATACAATCAAGTTATATGCTGCTTACAAGAGACTCATGTTAGACACAAGGATACAAATAGATTGAAGGTGAAAGGATGGAAAAACATGTTCCACGCAAGTTGTAAGCAAATGAAAGTAGGAGTAGCTATATTAATACTGGACAAAATAGACTTTAAATGCAAAGACATGAAGAAGGACATGGTATATTTATAAAAGGAACAATTCGCTAAGAAGAAATAGCAATCATAAATGTTTATGCTTCCAATCAAGAAGCTCCAAAGTGCATGAGACTTTAGCATGTACTTTGACAAAACTGAAAGGAGCGATAGACATTTCACCAGTAATTTTAGGTGACTTCAGTGCACCACTCTCTTCTATAAATAGAGCAACCAGACAGAGGATCAACAAGGAAATAGAGAAGTTAAACACATTGATAAATGAATTAGACCTAATAGTCATATATAGGTCATTATACACCCAAACACCAGGATATACATTCCTTTGTAGTGCTCATAGAATATTCTCCAGGAGAGACCATATACTGGAGCACAAAACAGCCACTGCTGTATGATAAGTCACTAGCCAGGCTGACAAAGAAAAAAAGAGAGAAGATGCAAGTAAACAATATCAGAAATGAGAGGGGGGTTGTTACCACAGACCCTGAAGAAATAAAATAGATCATAAGATGATTTTATCAGAAAAAGATGTTGAATTCTATTGAATGCTTTTTCAGCATCAATTGAGATGATCATGTGATTTTCCACATTTGATTTGTTAATGTGCTGTATTACATTAATTGATTTTGTTGTGTTGAACCATCTTTGCATTCCTGGTATAAACCCCACTTGGTCATAGTGTATAATTCTTTTAATGTGTTGTTGGATTCAATTTCCTAGTATTCTGCTGAGAATTTTGGCATCTATGTTCATTAGGGAGATTGACTTGTAGTTTTCCTTTCTTGTAGCATCTTTACCTGGTTTTGGTATTTGCAAAGAAATCTATAGATTAAAACAGATTTAATCTATAGATTAAAACAGATTGGAACAACTATATGCCAATAAACTAGACAACTTAGATGGAATAGACAAATTATTGAAAGCACACAAAGAAGCTATACTGACTCAAGGAGAAAAAGAAGCTCTCAACAAACCAATCACAAGTAAAGGGATCCAATCAATTATCAAAAATCTTCCTACATAGAAAAGTCCGGGACAAGATGGCTTTACAGGGGAATTTTATCAAACATTCTGAAAGGAACTAACATCAACCCTGCTCAAACTTTTCCAGAAAATTGAGGAAAACGGAACACTATCTAACTGATTTTATGAAGTTAGCATCACTTTAATACCAAAACCAGGTAAAGATGCTACAAGAAAGGAAAACTACAAGTCAATTCCCTAATGAGCATAGATGCCAAAATTCTCAGCAGAATACTAGCAAATTGAATCCAACAACACAATAAAAGAATTATACACTATGACCAAGTGGGGTTTATACCAGAAATGCAAAGATGTTTCAACACAAGAAAATCAATTAACGTAATACAGCACATTAACAAATCAAATGTGGAAAATCGCATGATCATCTCAATTGATGCTGAAAAAGCATTCAATAGAATTCAACATCTTTTTCTGATTAAAACACTTCACAAAGCTAAATATGTTTTTATTGATGGATGTTTGTGTCTCAGGGGCTTGGTAAGTTGATTTGACTCCAGGCTCCAATACTAGCTGGGACCTTGGATTTTCTCCTTTGTAGAAGGGGGACAATATTGAAGTGGTCTGATTGTCTGAGCCTTTGCTTCTGTGCACATAGTAGGGTTTCATATGCTGGCTTCCCTGCATGGGTGGGGCCATGTGACCAGTTTGTCACTGATGGCTTTGAGTAGAAGAAACTTGTGTCACTTCCAGGCTGAAGCATTTAATTGCCATGGCTTTGAATCCAGCCATCCCTTTCTGAGTCTTGGCAAACTTGGAAGCACATAGGGACTCAATCAAATATGAATCCCTGGACAAAACAGTTTAGTTTTGACAAATTTTACATTTTAATACATCTTTAAATCTGTTTTAATCTATAGATTTCTCTGCATCATTTTCTTTTCTTTTCAATTTTCTGTTGAAAAACCAAGGATCTTTGACGTGTTGCATTTCCCACAGCTTCAATTTTACTGGTTGCAAATCATACTACCGTAGTTCTCTGTCTTCTATTACCTTCAAGTTGTCAGCAGATTCAGCAGTTTTAATTTTGGGGGGGATTAATTCTTTTGATAAGGCATAAGTAAAGTTGGATTCTCTGATATCAGGCACTGATCATTTTGATAAAAAGATGTGCTTAATTTTGGCAATGTCAATTTTTTAGAAATGTTTTCTTAAATTTGATCATTTGGGGATTATATTTAAGAAATCTTTGCTTAATCCATGTTAATAAAGTGTTCTAGTTTGCTAGCTGCTGAAATGCAATATAACAGGAATGGAACGACTATTTAAAAGGGAGATTCAATAAGTTGCTAGTTTACATTTGTAAGACTGAGAAAATGTTCCATTTAAAACAAGTCTATAGAAATGTCCAATATAAGGTATCCAGGAAAAGATACCTCAATTCAAGAAGACTGATGAAGTTCAGGGTTTCTCTCTCAAGTGGAAAGGCAATGGTGAACACAGTCAGGGTTTTTCTCCTGTCTGGAAGGGCACATGGAGAACACAGCATCATCTGCTAGCTTCCTCTCCAGATCCCTGGAGGCATTTCCTTCTTCATCGCCAAAAGTTGCTGCCCAGTGGACTCTCTGCTTCGTGGTTCTGTGGCATTTGTCATCCTTCTCTGCTCTCTCTGAATCTCCCAGCTTTCTTTCTCATCCTTCTCTAGCTTGTTCCAAAGTGCTTCTTCTTTTAAAGGATTCCAGTAAAACAAATCAAAACCCACCTGGAATGGGTGGAGACATGTCTCCACCTAACCCAGTCTGGAGTGAGTCACATCTTCATGGAGAAAATCTAATCAAGTTTCCAACATACAGTGCTAAGTGGGGTTTAAGAGAAACAGCTATTTCTGCCTTTACAAAATGGGATTGGGATTAAAATATGGCTTTTCTAGGGTACATACATCCTTTCAAACTGGCACATGAATATATTCTTTTTTTTTTTCATTTAGAAGCTTTATGATTTGTCTTTCATCTTTGGCTACATTTCCAAATTGAGTTGATTTTATTGTATGGTTGATATGATGACATTTCCCCTGCAGAAAACCCTAAATGACCCAACATAATTTATTGAAAAGAATGCTGTTCTCCCACTGAACTGGTATGGTGAATCCTTAGTCAGATATGCATTTGCAGACTCTGTTTCATCGGTCTACTTCTCTCTAGCTTATACCAATACTACAGTGACTTTATAATCTTTTTCAACATGGTCTTGGTTATTCTGCACACATTGTATTTCCATATAGACTTTTATTGTGTGTATATATCATTTTTATTTATCATTTTACATGTAATTCCCCCCCAAATGAAGAGGATGTGAATAAGGCTTCACTGAATTTCTAGGGCAGTTCAGGAGAACTGCTATCTTTCTCATCTTCCAGGGCATTAATATAGAATATTTCTTCAATGTGGGGGGGTTTCCTTGATTTCTCTCCACACGGTAGTTTTCAGGTTAGCAGTTCTTCACATATTTTTAAATTTATTCCATAGAATTTTTGTTGGGAAGCTGTCCATAAATTTAGCTGGGAAGCTGTCCATATTTCTATATTCCAGAAACAGTTTATGTATGGTTGTTATTTTCTTCAACCATCAATTTTATTGTTGCCTGTGTAAATATAGTATATCTTTATCCCCTCTCTGGCTGCTTTTAGCATTTGTATTTTTACTTTCTTTTCAGAAGTTGCTCACAGTTGTTTGTGTGTCTGTCTGCCTGTTTAATTTGCGTGGCTGACTTTCTCAAATTCCTGGGTTTTGTCTTTCATAAATTTTGGAAAATATTCAGGTATTATTTTTAAAACAGTCATTCTGCCTCATTTTCTACACTTTTTATTTCCAGTACACCAGTTACACATAACGTTACACAATCTAACTATATCCCACATGCTTTTTAATCTATTTGTTTGTTTCATTACTTTCTCTTTTTATATATCTTCTATTAATCCTGTCTTTAATCATATTCTTTGCTTCATCTACAATTTAATTAAACTTACTCAATGAGAATATAATTTCAGGTATTGTGTTTTGCAGTTCAAAAATACTCATTTTATTCTATTTTGTACTCTAATTATCTATTAAAATTCATCTTAATAATTGGTTTATTTCAAATCTATTTATAATAATTAGTTTAAATTTTATTTCTCTTATCTCCAATACCCCAACAGCTAGCTACGATTCCAAATCTTTTGACTGTAGTTTCACTTAGTTTGTGGGCATTTTATCTCATTTTATTTAGCACTTTTAATTGAATTCCTGACATTATGAATGAAAACAAATATGTACTTTGGAAGCTATTTTCTCCAAAGATATGTGGGGAGAGGGGTTGGGGAGACTGATAAAGTATCAGCAAATCATTGTTTCCTGTTGAGAGATGGATTTGTCTTTATTATTATCGATTTTCTCCAAATCTTAAGCTGTACTGAAACTTAGTTTAAACTTCTCTATCTGACTTTTTTGGAAACTGAATTCTAAACTTTATCACCCCAGGAAAAAGCAACTGCTGAAATATATGCTCACATTTTAGCCACTCATCTCTTCTTTTCCACAGTCTCCCTCTGAATGTATGGGAGTTCTGGAGACAGCAAATGACCCTGTGCACATTTTGAGGCACCCCAATATGCCTGCTGCTATATAAGAACCCCTTGTCTCAGTTTCAAGCTTCCCTTTCTTCTCTTTCCCCATTCTGGTAGGCCTTTGTTTTATGTTTGAGCTCTGCTCTCCATTTGTTTCTGTGAATCAAATGAATTCTGCCTCAGAGGAAAGGTTCCATTTTTCCAAGACTTATATTTCCTTCAGTTTCTGTCTGCATTGTTTGTTACTAGTGCTTTCAAACGTTTTCATTTTTTAAATTTTCCATCTTTTAGTATTGTTTTGGCAAAAAAGGTTAGTCCAGGAGCTGCAGTTGTCCATGACTAGAACCAAAATTCCCTGCCAAACTCACAACTTATGCTATCAGCACCCCACCCAAATAGGTAGAAACAATCGAAACTACCCCAAATATTATGGAATGTGTAGCATTTTATTAAAGAAAATTGTGTAGCTCAGGCTATGGTTCTATAATAAGAAACACAGTTTCTTGACAAGGCAAAAAGTATGATTTTTGAGCTTGCAAAATAATTCAGTTAAACAGTGAGCATCATTTCACAGAGAAAAAGATTTTTTTTAACAATTTAGATTATGCCAATTCCATTTCAATCCAGTCACCAAAAACATTTTATTGTTAGTGTTGTTTTTGTTAAAAAGAACCTGACCTTGGAAACTACTTTGGCCTACATTCTCAGATGTTCAACCAGAAGCACTGTAACAACTTGTAAAGAATATCATGGAAAATGGTCAAACATTAGATGTCTAGTTTGGTGAAGTGTCTTTTTTTTTAATTGCAATCAGAGATTTGCTGATTTTGTAACTGATAAGAAAGTAAAATAATAGATTACTAATTTATTTTTGATACCGATTGACTATCTCGAACATCATTTTATATTACAGATAGTAAAAAAAGAAATCAACTTCTTATCCAATACTCAGAGTACAATTGGAAAAGTGAATAGTAGGTGTTTAAAGGTAAATTAAGTTTATAACTAATCTCAGATTTCTCTTGTCCTTTCCCTATAAATAAAGTTATGTAAAAGGAATGGGGAAATGAAAGTTTTACTTTTGAGCAAGTGGTAAATGATTAGGAACTATGAAATCTCTTGCCATCAAAATATCAAGTATTTTTAAAAAATTATTTTTCAGGATATTACAAACTGTGTGCAACAAATTTGATCCACAATAGATTGTGCTTTCCTCCATTCATTTTCATAGAACTTCTACAGGAAATAGAGTCTCGCCTTATTAATGATAAGCAACTGCTTTGCGCATCGGGAAGGGCCTGATGGGTATGTGAATTTGAGTGTGCACGTGTAGATTACCTAGAGAATACAATTATTATCAATTATTATTATGTAATTCACACAGACCGGGGAATGACATGGTATTATGCTCATCCTTTGAAGCTACTCATTCTGAGAGCTACTGAGTAGCTCACTCCATGACAAGGAACTAATAAGTTGTGGAGTTTCCAATGTGAGCTAAGTTTGTACTGCTCCAAAATCTTTTCCACTTGTTTCAGTACTTCAGCTTTTTTACTTTCTGTTGTAAACTCATCATGCAATCATCAGAAAACATCTAATGTGATTTCCCTACGCTTTAGTAAATGTTTAATTAATTCTTGTAGAATGATCAGAAAGCATTATCAAATCATGCCAAGATATACTAAGGTCAGAGGCATGAAATACATCCTACTGGGTGGTGCCACAGTGGCTCAGTGGCAGAATTCTCGCCTGCCTTGCCAGAGACTTGGGTTCGATTCCCGGTGCCTGCCCATGCAAAAAACAGAAACAAACATCAAACAAAGTACATCTTTCTGACCCATGAACAGTAGAACACAGCAGTTTTTCCTTCATTCACAACTCTTTAGATAATACAAAATTGTTCTCACCTCTTCTGGGCACTCAAATTGAGAAAATTTATATTTTCATGTTGACTATTACTATCCCTTCTGCAAAATAAGAAAGTTAATGGTAAGAGTGATTAACCATATAATCAAAAGCTTTGATTGTGATAGGGTTTTGCTACAAGTTCACGTCCATTGGGATCTAATATCTGTGTTCTTGTTGAATTTGAGAAACTGAGACAAAAGAAATAGCAATAACTGAAGACAAAATGAGAAAAAAAAACTGTATTGGATGTATTGAGAAAATTATGTTGCTTTTGAATTGAAAGCAGTTTGAATCTCTTCAAATGTGACAAAAACAAAAAAGAACTCTGAGAAGTATTAGCCATTTAATTAAAGGAAATAAAAAGCCTTTACATCCTAAAGGTCCTATTTTCATTAAAGTTCTCAACTCCTTTGCATAATCAGCAATGTATAATTCTCCTTTTTTCTTTTCACCTCTTCCCTTATCTAAACAAAGCATCATCAATTTTATATGTAAGGACAGATCGTTGCTTATTTAATGGAAATCTTTTAAAAATACCATGTTATTTAAATTGTACAGTTTGTCAGAAAACTAAATTGCAGCATTTAAAAAAGCAGTTTTGATGTGTGCAACTTTGTTATAATGTCTAATAAAAAAGGAATTTTCTGCATTATTTCCCCTAATTAAAGATGCAGTCTTTTAGTGACATATATAATTACATTATATCTTTATTAATTAGCATAAAAATCTGTCTTTTTTTTCTTTTGGCAAAAATATGTAGCATCACAAACTGATTAAAAAAGGGAAAAGCTGTGAGTATGTGTTTGTGCATGGATACGTGTTTATCTAAGGGCCTTCCTGTGTACAAGCATATACTGTTTGTGAGTAGATAAATATGCATCTATATAATACAAGGCCTTATTAAATTTTGAAAATAGATGCATTTGAGGGAGCAAGTTGCAAGAGAATAGTTAGGCAACTTAAAGGGACATGAAGAACCAGTTCCATAATTTACAACTATTAGATTTCTGGCAAGTTACATACGTACAAGTGAGCTACAACTTCTTTAAAGATATGCTATGATGTTAAATAAAATGAAACATGTGAATTGTATTATGTATAAAATAAAATGTTATTTGTGTAAACTGACATGATAGTGTTTCTAATGTCCTCATGTTTTCCTGTCATTACATACTGTAACTAATTTCCTCATTTTGCGATTTTTCAGGGTGGAAGACTCACCCAACTACTTATTTTATAGATGGTTAAGTTATTTCTAGCAAGCTGGCAGAGAGAGTTAGTGGTAAGTAGTGGTTATGAGAGTTTATTATATAGAGCATTTTAAATGAGAACGTTTCAGGTAGAAGGATTTCATAGGCAATAAGCTAACATTTTCTTAGATCTTTCTGGCAGGATGACAGAATGTTTCTAATATGTTGTGTGTTTCTCTCATAAATCATTGATCATATCTGAAGAAATAACTATCTAATTCTCTGAGTGAATGGCTTATATAGATAGATTAGATGAGAGATAGATCGATCGATCGATAGATAGAATATTTGCCAATGTTTCTATTTTCATTCCCATTATTGTGTTTTGCCCTTCAAGCTTTCCATAAATGTAAGCTATTTTCAAGAACAATTCTAATTTTCCAGATGAGAATATGGAGAAACTTAGATGAGTAGGTAACATTTGCAGGTCTTTACTATCAATTGGATGTTTGAGTTGGGACAAATTTCCTCACTCAGAGAAAGCAAGTGAAAATAAATAAATACATAAATAACATATAAATGACATGCTACAGATTCCCAAAGAGAAGTCAAAAGAAAAATATTTTATAAGGGACAGCATGCTATGAAGCACCTAAAACATTCAACTTCTCTCTCCCATTATTTTCTCACCAAGAGGCTCTGAGACAGAAGGTGGCAGCTCTTGTATTCGGAGGGAGACCAGATGTCCATTCACAGTCACTCTTATCTAAAGAGTGGGCATTTGGGTTAAGAAAAAAGACTTACTTGTGTTCTCTGAAAATCTCCTTTCAAACAGGTTGACTGTTGATTAAGCTCAACGGAGTGAAGTCTAAGCAGTATTACTGGTGCAATCATTAATGGAAAAGGAAATATAGAAAGTCTCATTAAATTGTGCGATCATTAAGAAATTGGAATCATGCTTCCTTAATCTCCCTACTTTGCTATCCATTCACATATCCTGTTTTTTGCTAATGTTTGCTCCAATTGTAGCAGCTGAGATGTGTGGCGTACTGCCTACCTGCTACTTCCCTTTGCTCCCCAGTTAACAAAGGTAACTTATGTTCCTAATGTTCCATGTTCAAATCACAAGAGCAGGAAAATTTAATAGTATTAATATTTTTGGAAGTGCCTTAAGCCACACTCTGATTAGTTAATAAAGGCAGTTATTGTGTAATGAAGGGGAAAATTACTTTTATTGAATTAGTTGATGATTTTTTTTTTCTAATTATAGCACTGCAGGTGTTTATATCTGCAGATTGCATTGGCAAGGTAATTAGGTCCAGCAAAGATGTGAATTGTGTTAGGTTAAACTAGATTATCACCAGATAGGAATTTAATGAAGTGGAAATGTATCTTCCCAGGTTATGTACCAGTCATCAGAGGTTGCAATTGACCACTTAACATGAAGTTGGGAAATAACAAGTCCAAATTAGGAAGCAGAATTGCATAAGTGTAATACTCATTCAAGGGATTTTTCTTTTCTTTGGGAAATACAAGTCAACCAATGAATGATGCAACTTTCCAATTTCCTTTCATCATCAAGTCACTTAATCTGACAATTTCTATCTCTCAATTGTGCATACTCAGAGGTACCTATTGAGACTATGTTTATTCAGGCAAAATAGTCAAAATGTCCTTTTCTTGATCTAGTTTCTTCAACAACAAGAATTTTCTAATCAGTTGCCCCAAAAGCCAAAAAAAGAAAAAGAAAGAAAAAATAACTCAGTGAATGCTTTACTTAGTATTTCCACAAACACCTGGACATAATAGATTCTAGACCACAATCCTGACTTTTCTAGCATTCATCTACTCTAGTTATCTGAGATATAAATCAGGCTCTGTTTTCTCTTTCAGTCATGTAAAAGTAGCACTCATACTCATGCTTCTGTTTTTCATTGCCTATCAGCAAAATCAAATCTAAATTGTGTACTTGTTTGCAGTTCTAGCATATTGATTGTTTAACAAATAGAGACCTCATATCAGGAGGCTATCATTATAAAAAAAAGCTAAATCGACATAAAAATTGAACCCATAGACACTGCATTCAAAGTCTAAATTTGTCAGTAGAAGTACTATTTTGCTTCTTACTGCCCCTAACCCCACGCTTTTATGACTTAGCTATCTGACTTGTATTCCTGTTTTAACGGCTTGAGAATATATTGAGTCTGTGAATTTTATTATGCATCTTCTTATACTCTTAAAAGTAAGTGGAGTAATACTAATTTTTCCTTCTATGTGTGTATTTTGTAAAAGATCTAAATCGTTAACTAATGAGAGGAAAATGCGTTTAATTGTATATTTTGCTTCTTATGTAACCCTTTTACAAAACTTGTGTCAGAATTAGAAAGGCTATACCAACCTGAATGTGCTTGAGCAAAGATCAATATTACAGGAAAACTGCCAACTAAGTGATGCAAACAAAGCAGCAGGTTACCTGTTATCAGACTCCTTGTCGACTTCAGAGGACTGTTAAGTCTTTAGTAGAATTAAACAGGAAACAAAGAAGAAAGTTGCTCATTAGTACTCCATAATGCTGCTACACTTGAAAAGTGGACATGAGGTGAATTTTTTCATATTTATTAAATTGCTTGAAGGGATCATTAAGAAAGAGATTTCTGCTAAAATAGCAAGATCAATTAGAAATGGCCTAGTATAAGGTTACAAGTCATTAGAATATGAGATGTTTCTCCTCTCTCTCTCTCTCTCTCTTTATTTTTGGCAAGTATGTGTGAGGGGATTTATCTTGGTGCCTCATCAGCACATTGAATCTGAGCAAGATCAAATCATGGACTTGAAGGTGCCATAAAAATAATGAATTAACAATGAGCCTGAGATCATGCATCTGTATATGTTATTTATTTAAAAAGTGTTATCAATTCGATCTCCTCAGTGACTCTTGGAGGTAAACAGAGTTCTATTCTGATTTCAGAAAATTGGAACACAGTAATTGAGTGATGTATCTAAGGTCATGAGAGCATTGGGGGTTGAACTGCAATAATACTTTTAAAACTACTGTGTTTTTAGTTCTAAATCAATGACTTCTTGGCAAAGAATGCACACGTGCTAAAAAGAATGAATAAAAAACTGGCATTTCCATAGTTTAGTGAATGCCTTTTTCTCTAAGCAAATATTGAATTAAAAGTAAACAAAGCCAGATTTAAAAGTCTTAGAAAAATTCTAATTTTGACTATTCCTACTGATATTGGTCATAGACTGTCAAATATCTTAACATTTTCCCTTTTTTATTTTTTCATTTTTTGAGTAAATGTGAAAGTACAAAATTTATCAGTATTACCTTACAATTTAGACAACTTTAAACTTGGGAAAAATGGTAATTCTCCTTTTAGATGCAGAACCAGCTTAAATGATTATGTTTTCTTTTCTCATTTATCGTATTGCACTTGTTTTTCTATTGTTAAGACTTAAAAATAGCACTCAGACACCAAATAAATAAATTTGGCTTATGCTTCTTGCCCAGTGGGATATTTGAGATGATCTCATCCACAATCTTCACCCAATCGTGGGGCAGGTGCAAGAAAAGTGAAGCCGTGCACAAAGCCTGGAAAATCACCTTAGTCATGGTAACAATATTAACAATGGTGATAATTGAATATTGAATAAATATCAAAATAATGCTAGGTCATTTTCAAATTTAACTCTAGTGCTCATAGTGCTGCTAAAACTGTTTTTCAGTTAATAATATAATTACTGCTTCAGAAGCTATTCTGACAAAAAGGAGATATTTACAAACACTTTGAAGTGAGATACTGTGAAATGTAATAAAATCGCCAAGCAGGTTCTGGTGTTTGTGTTCTGTTTGCAGTGATTTTCTTCAAGAGAGGATGGACTATAGGAAAATAAATATAACAACTTTTTCTATATTTCTTGATGCTTAAATCTATATGTTTTTGTAGCTGCTACCTTCATTTTCACAAGTCGCCTATTCCATATATTCAAATGGTCACTTGTTAGAAATCACAGTCATAAACTTTTTAAATTATTAAAATTTTATTAAAAATATGGTATAATTAACATCGGACCAAAATGACTCAAATCTTAGGACTATCATTTCTTCCTTACCTAGGTTAGAAATATTTGAGAGATACACATAATTTGAGAAAGGGGAGAATGATTTGGCAGTAATAGAATGCAATGCCTATTTATTCCATTCCTTTCCTTTCACATTTCAGATGTAACACATCAGCATCAAAAGATCAGAGTTGTGGAATTTCTGAAATATGTTAACATTTTAAAAGTAAAAATCACTTCTTCCCCACCCAAGACTTGAGTACACACACACAAACATAAGAGAAAGCAAATTTGGTGGAAATGTAAACATTGTCAATGCCTTATTTAAAAAGTAGAAATTACTTTTATTTGTAAATTTAATTTTTACATTGTTCCTTAATAAAGATAGTTTGATTTTTAAAGGTCTGTAAGATTGGTAAAGAAGCAGCAAAGAAGTAAACGTTGAGACAGAAACTTTAAATAAATGTTTGCTCTCCTAATACCAAGTGAGATTTTTAAACAAGTAGGACAATTTGTTGTTGGAAGGAATATTGATGATTTCTTCCCATGTTGTAATCTTATACCCCAAATGTGAACATTTCTGTTAAGACTTTACTATTTAACTCATCATCCCAAAAAGAGAATAATGTCTCCTTCTTGATTGGTTGTAAACTGATATTTAGTAGAATGTGATCACATTTTACTGATTAGTTTCAATGAAAGAATCAAGGTTTCTTTTTCTCACCTCTTTCCCTCCTAGACAGCAAGCTCTCTGAGCTGGTTTTTAAGGATTTTGTACCCTAGAAAAGCCATGTTTTAATCCTGATCCATCCATTTTGTGGAGGTAGCTGTTTCCTTTAATCCCTATTCAGCATTGTAGGCTAGAAACCAAATCATTTTATCTCCACAGAGATGTGACACACCCAATTGTGGGTATTAACCCTTAATTAGAGGGAGATGTGACTGCACCCATTCCAGCTGGATCTTGATTAGTTTACTGGAATCCTTTTTAAAAAGGGAACGATTTTGTAAAAAGCTTTAGAGCCAGGATAACCACGAGAGTCCATGCAGCCAGAGACCTTTGGAGATGATGAAGGACTATGACCCTGGGGGAGCTTCATGAAACAAGAAGCCTGGAGAGAAAACTAGAGACTTTGCCATGTTCACCATGTGACTTTCCAGTTGAGAGAGTAAACTGAACTTTATTGGCCTTTCTTAAGTGAAGGTAACCACTTGTTGCCTCTGTAGCCTTGTTTTAATTTGGACATTTTCATGGCCTTAGAACTGTAAACTTTCAACTTAATAAATTCCCACTTTTTGAAAGCCATTCTGTTTCTGTTATAGCACATTCCAGCAGCTAGTAAACCAGAACACTCTTGAACGTGTGTTTCCCTCCTGGACTAGACACATTAAGGGCTTTTTTCTTCCTTTCCTGTGTCTCTGTGCTAATCACATTCCAAGTTCTGAGCGAAGTTGATAATTCAAAAACCAAGATTTATGGCAAAGCTTTAAGCAAAATAGAAGGCTTAATCTGCCCCTTCCAACTGGGTTTTTGCAGAGTCCTTCATCTGCAGTCACATGGTTTTTCACAGAGAAATAAAATGATCACTGTTTCCCATTTGGGGTATGTGTGCTTCGTTAGTAAGACTCTTCAGAAGTCTGGAGGTAATTGCTCAACATACCTGACATTTCTAATTGGGAGGACTCTAAAGAAAGAAAATAAGTATGTCAAAATTGCTTAGATCTTACAAGAAAATATATAAAATGTTTCACGGTTGCAGATGTTTTCATTAGACTGTATCTAAATATGTATAATATTGGGGATAGACAGCAATACTTCATATGTTTATTTTTCAAAGCAAATCTTAATAGGTTGTGTCATAAATGGAACAATTTAAAGCTTTGTCTAAGTGAAAAATGACAATGAAGTCACTGAGTTTTATATTTCTTTCTTCTTCATGACCACAAGTTTCCTATGTCTACTGGAACTTAAACTGTACATACCTGTATATGAACAGCATTTATCTTAACACATACCATGCCTCCATTTCATTGCAACTGCCATTAAATGGGATGCACTTTGAAAATATCTTAGGATAAATGTCCAAACATTTTGCATTATTTTGTAGACCTGAAGTGAGATCTCCCTTCCTTTTTTTGTCATGGTTTGAATTGTTTCAAAGACACATTTCAAGGACAGAGATGTTTTCAATCTTGCGGTCACAGTTCCAGTCCTACAAAAATTGAATAAATTATTTCTCATTTCCCAATATTCACAGTGGCATAAGTGTCATTGACATGAATGCTATTATTCACAAGTTTTCTTATCCCTGATGATTTTTTTAAATTAAGATATGAACACAATGGATTTTATCAACTTAAAATAACTTTAGATGAGAAAAGTTAAAAAAAAAGTGCCATACTTGTTCATGTGATACTCAAATTTCCATTGGAGGATTTGTGTTATAGGAAAAAAAACAAAAATGAGAGAAGGAGGTGGTAAATGAATATATCATTTCTATAAAAAATAATTCTATTAAACAAGAACAGGTGCTACATCAAAAATGCGATGTAATTTTTCCTATGTTGTGTTTTCCCCTCTAAAATAGTGAGCTTAGTTTACATTAAGATTGAATGTTAGGACTAAGCTAGAAATTTTGGTTTGAGTTTTGCTTGCTATTACTTAAAATACCATTCAAAAATACTTTTTTACAAAGGAGACAAAATATAGGGGCATTATTAAATTTAATTTTTAATCTCATTTAATCTGCTGAAAAAAATATAGGCAGGAGTAGTTTTATTTTTAATATTGTATCTATAAATGAAAAAATAGTGTGATACTTACATTAAAATGAAAAAAAGGTGAAATCAATGTTGATAACCAGATGAGAAAAAGAAATAAACAGAACATATTGATGGTCCCCAAAGACTCTTGAGGAACCTTCCAAGTTTTAAAATACTTGAAGTATTTGCCTTCTGAGTGTTTATCTGTAAGAGAAATGTAAACTACCTCATAAGGAAGGGAAACTTTCAAATTACCCTGAATTGATTATAGCCTGAGCAAATATATTACAACCACAGTGGAGAAAACGTTGGGTCAGAATGAGAGTTCATCAGCCATTGAAGCAAAGTGAAGTCAGACGTAATTTATCAGAGCCAAAACCAGGGGAAATAAAACATGAGACTCATTTTTCCCATAAGTTACAGCCCCACTGGAAGATTATCTGTATTATGTAATGATTCTCTATGTTAATTTACCTGACCTCCGATAAATAGTCAATTCTTTGAACTCCCTGTTCCTGACTCTATGGTTAACCATCAATCTTTCTGACTCTGATTTACTTGGCATATGGTCTACCTAGAAGAAGAAAATAGTCCCATTATATCAATTAGATGTTTAATAGCATTTCTCTCCTACAAGTTCAATTTTCTGATATTTGTTTATGAATCTACTTTTGTAGCTTAGCTCCACGTACAGAATGTTATCAATCATGTGGAATCGAAAGAAATTCATTAGAATGCTAATGAATATCTTTTTTTTAACTAAAAGGAGCAAGCCTGGTGGCATCAATGCATAGACAGAACAAATTGCTGACATTTTTAAAAAGAGGACAACATAAAAAAACATAAAAACTTGTGAAGAAATCAAACTACTCCTGGTATCCATGGAGAGAAATTGAAGTAGTAGAAAAAACAGCTCTTCACAAGTTATTATTCTTTGAAATTACTTGCATGAGGAATAGTTGATAATGATTGTACTATCACAAAACAAGGCATAAATATACATTTCATGATTAACATAGAAAAATCCAACATGCTTTATAATTTAATCTTTATTTGTGCCGAAATTTTGCAGACTAATTATTCCATAAGCTGCATTGCTAAATGCACATTTCCATTGCTCCTGCTTCCCTCACATATACGCCTAATTCCCAGTGGTGGTTAGACCTCTACCTAGTTATTTGTCTATTTATCCCCTGCCACTAAATGGCATATTTAAAATTTAGACATTATCTTGGAATTTACTAATGCTAAGGATGCAAATTCTACTCTCTTCCCCGACTGAATCACAACATATATACACAGGGTCATCCTCCTGTTTAAATGATTACGTATAAGACCATAATATGTTGATCCATTTTATGGTTCAGTGGTATGCTACTTGACATATATTAAGGGCTGTGTGTGTATATGTTTAGTAGGACATAATTATATGTTTGTGATAAAATGCTAATATTAAACATGTCGCAAAAAGTATTGTTAGGTTTAAAGATTTCAACTGTCCTTTGGGAAAATTGCGTAAGTATATTAGTGAAGTATTTAGATGTATGGTAGATGAAAGTTATCAAGTATGAAAAAAGCAATGTTCTACAGTAATAGTTGTATCATTTCAAGTACTGATCTTAACATCTTCAATATGAATGTAACATTTATATATTTTTGATACAATACACTTGTACTGGTTTGAAACTATTGTGTACCCAGAAAAGCCAAGTTTTAATCCTGATCCAATCTTGTGGGGGCAGCCATTTCTTTTATCCTGATTTAAAATTGTAGGATGTAAACTTTTGATTAGATTATCTCCAGGGAGTAGCACACTCAACTGTGGGTGTGGCCTTCTGATTAGAAGGAGATGTGAGTCCACCCGTTCAAGGTGGATTTGATTACAAGAGTCCTTTAAAATGGAAAACATTTGGGAGAAACCTCAGATGCAGACACTTGGAGAACAGTTGCTTCAGAGTTGGCAGATGTTTGGAGAAGCTTGGAGTGCCAACAGAGAGGGCAGATAACTAAAACCATGGGCAGAGCCCAGCAAATGTTGCCATGTGCTTTCCCAGGAGATGCTAAGCAAGCCAGAAGCCAGAGTTGCATCCTGGGGGAACTAAGTGAAGTCCCACAGACACAGAGAGGAAATCACTGGCATGAAAAGCTGAAAGCTACGAACCGGGAACTAGGACTAGCAGATGCCAGACACATGCCTTCTCACACTGGCTTTCCTTGAGCCAAGGTATCTTTCTCTGAATGCCTTGGTTTGGACATATTTATGGCCTTAGAACTGTAAACCTGTAACTTCTTAAATTTGCTTTTTAAAAGCCATTCCATTTCTGGAATATTGCATTCTTGCAGCTTTAACAAACCAAAACAACACTTTTGAATACAATTTCCTAAACTTTTTGATGAATCTTTTCTATCAAAAGTTGCAATTTTAAACGTTTTTACTTTGTTACTTTGTTGTATCACTCTGTTACATATATAATTATATGAAAAAAATAAGTCAACTTATTTGCTACTTTGGAGTAGCAAAAGACAAAAGGTTCTTACTGTTCATAACCAAAGTTTAAATTTATAAATATATTTGTAGTATAAGTTGTCTCCTTCTCAAAACAATCTGGCCTTTGTCTCCCATGAAGTTAACAAAAGTTCTCTTTAGCATTTCCTATTTTAGAGTTTTTCTGGAGCAGGAACTTTTCTAATACTTTTATCAACATAAAATCCTTTGTTTCTTTATTAAATGCAATGTACTTTTCCTTATTTCTAAAAGATTTATTTTCAGTATTTTTAAATATTTTGCCTAAGCAGTATTTAATCAACATTTAATAGTTCATATAAGCATTACCTAATTAATGGTGTTATGAAGGTTACTTGTATAATTATTTGTCAGCCTTCAACAAGCCAAGAATGATAGGGATAACTTTTAATGTAATAAACTTATTATGATGAATTTGTTGTGTTCTTATAAATCTACAGTGGGTTTGCCTGTTTTATTATTAAGATAATTTTATTGGTTCTACACTGAGATTATGAAAACTAATATCTCTCCGTAGCTGTACAATAATTCACGTGGGAAGTAAAGAATTATCTTATTTGCACAGTAACCTACTCTAATTCCTTTGAAGATATTGTTTATTGATACACACAGATAAACGTAGAGATGATTATTTTACAAATCACATATTTTACAAAGAAGAGATGATAAAATAATGTATTTCTGTGTCAGGTATGTTCTCACATTTGAGGAAAAAATAACTATTTACCTTTAGAGAGGAGGTGATTAATACAACCTCTCAGCATAAAGAATATAAACCTGGATTCAATCTGGCAGAGGTCAAAGCTTGGACCTGATTACTGAAGAAGTGTGAGAAGTTAGTGATTAGAGGAATAGGTGCAACATTCCCTAAAGTTAGTTGAATTTGTAAACAGATACATATTGTGATGTAAGATTTTCTGCCCTTAAAAGTTGTATGCTTGACAGCTAGAATGAGGCAGCTCTGATTGAATTGTGAAGCAGATTTCTGATCCAGGCTGTAAATTTTAACATTCTATTTGTATGGAGTGGCAAGATCATTTAAATTTGTATCTGCTAAACTTAATATACTTTAATAAGGGAGTGTAGATCCCTTGTGCAACTTACCAAATCTATGGAAGACTGGTAAATCAGTGGCCTCTGGATTGTAATAGGACATTTCCTTCTTTTTGTTATTAGTCATTTTGATTTGTGAATACTTGGATAGTATTTTGCTCACATAGTTTATGGTAACATTTGTAAATTGAACATAACTATGACAATAATGATTTTAAAATAAAGTAGTTCTGAATTTAAAGAATAATATGCTAAAGTATCATTAATATTAATGAGTATTATTAGGAGACTACATTATATATTTTGATTTTTAAATAAATTTTATAAATTGATTCTATTCAAAATGTGATTTTAATTTTTCTCTGATGATCAAAGAGTCACATTTTGGCTGGTAGAAGCACTTAATTTGGACCCTAATTTTTCTCAAAGATGCTTTACACACATCTTTCTATTTCCTTATCCTATATGAGAAATCTACTCTTTTCAAGTAACCAAAATCTCTAAAATAAAGGTAAATATCAAGCCTTTATTCCTGTTCATTTCTATGATTAGAACAAGAAAAGAAAACAAAAAGCATGGGGTCAGAATAATTATTTATGTATTTGTTTATTTTAATCCAATACTTTCCCTAAAATTTGTTTCTTTCCTTTTGTAATTTTTAACTACATGTTTTTATGGATTCCTGAGTGTAAGTAACATAATTAGTTGCTTTGTTTCTAGGTGATAAAACAGACAGTAATTATGTTATGTATATATGTATAAAGAAGTTGTAGGTTTACAGAAAAATCATGCACAAAATATAGATTTTCCCTTATACCATACTATCATTAACACTTTGTTTTAGTGTGGCACGTTTGTTACAATTGATGAAAGAACATTTTTATAATCATATCAGTCAATGGAGTCCATGGTTTATATTGGGGTTGGCCATATCACACAGTACTGTTTATTTTTAAATTGTTATCCTAATAACATACAAACTACCTAAAATTTTCCCTTTCAACCACATTTAAATATATAATGCATTGTTGTTAATTACATTTAAAATGTTATGCTACTAACACTACAATTCCTTATCCTATTTGGGGTTCTGTGGGCTTCTTGAACGTACATAGTCATGTCTTTCACTTTAGTTGGGAAATTTTCTTCCTTTGTTCTTTGAATATTCCTTCTTCCCTTTTCTCTTTCTTCTCCTTCTGGGACTCCCATAAAGCATATGTTGGAGTGTTTGATGGTGTCCCACACATTACTTAGGCTCTGTTTTTTGTTTTAGCTTGGTTATGTTTCTGTTTCTCAGCCAGAATCATTTGAATTGTCTTTTCTTCAAGACACTGATTCTTCCTTCTGCCACCTTCAATCTATTGTTGAAATCATCTAGGGAATTTTTCATGTCACTTATTCTGTTCTTCAACTACAGTATTTCTATTTGAGTCCTACTGAGAATCTTAAAACTATTCCCATATTGTTTATTAATTGTTTCTCTCATATCCTTTAGTCCTTTCTCTGTTTTTCTTCATCTCTTTTGAGCATATTAAGGATATATATTTTTTAAAATCTCTCTCCAGTAAGTATAAAGTCTGATCCTCTTAGTCGATGGTCTCTTGATTTTTATCTTGTTCTTTTGGATGGGCCATCATTTCTTTCTTCTTTTGTTTGTTTTTTAATCTTTTGCTGCACAGTATTTAATATTTAAAGTGTTAACTCTGGGAGTCCCTGAGTTCTCTGTTCCTTAAATCTGTATCTAGCTAGTGATATGACTGATATTTTTTTGAATGCCAAGAACTAATCAAAACAAGCAACCCAAAACATAAAGCATCTTTTACTGTTTTTGCAAATTAGCTCTTCTTTGGCTGGTAGTTTCATTTTAAGCTTAAACCTCTTATCAAGAAGATCAGCCCAAGGCAAATGAAAAGTTTAGAGCAGTCTTATCTGAGTTTGTGTGGAGCAATGAAACCTGTTTCTTTTCCCAGGCTTGTGCTCACTCATTGCCTTAGGAATTCCCCATTTATAGTTTATAGGAGTTCCATTGAGAATCCCTATACTCCCTTTGAAATACTTTTATCTCGTCCTGTGTGCTCACTTGTGTGACTTAACACAAGTAGTCCTTTGCCCCATGTTACTTCAATTTAATTGTTTCTCACAGTGTTCCATCTGTCTGCAAGCTGCTTCTTTGCCCTAACGACAAACTCTGGGAGGAAAAGCCTGAGAAGAGTTCCTTAGCTTAGTCCCTCAGACTTCCACCAGATACACTGTCACTGCACAGGGTCACTCTGCTCCCTTTGGAAGATGGGCAAGGACCCACAATGGAAGTGCAACCTGGCTCCACCCCACTTATGGAGGGGTGGGAGAAGGGCCAGCAATGGAGCTTCTCCTGTGAGTTTTGCAGCTGCATATTTTGTGCAGCATTTGCTCACTTAACGCAGCCCTTTAACTGTTTTCCATAGTTTTGAAGAAGGATACTTGTCTTTTACCTGAGAGGGGTTGGAACAATAGCCAACTTCAAAACTGGCCTCCAGTGATCTGAGGTAGCTAATCAAAAGTAGTGATAAGCAATCAGACAACACACAGGTCCAGAGTTTGGAGAACTATGTCTTTATGTCCCACCCTTGCACCAGACTTTACTGCAGGCTACCACAAGGCTGAAGGATGGGGGATCACAGCCAGTGCATCCAGAGTGGAACTCATCAGTTATTTTTTGCAAAGTAATTTACTGAATTAATAGCCTAAGATGTATGCCGTTCAGTAAAGAGCTTTAGTTTCCCTTAACATTCGAAGTTTCATTAATAAAGATTACAGATCCTATGTAGAGCAATTACTTTAGTAAGAAAGAATAAATAAATGTTTGATCTCATCCTTTTCCTACTTTAAGCAACAAAATAGTTGTTTATATAATTGTTTATTCCGGATGTTTATTAAAAAGGCATTAATAGAAGGGCATACCGTGTTCATGGATTGGAAGACTAAATATAGTTAAGATGTCAATCCTACCTAAATTGATTTACAGATTCAATGCAATACCAATCAAAATCCCAACAACTTATTTTTCAGAAATAGAAAAACCAATAAGCAAATTTATCTGGAAGGGCAGGGTGCCCCGAATTGCTAAAAACATCTTGAGGAAAAAAAACGAAGCTGGAGGTCTTGCGCTGCCTGACTTTAAGGCATATTATGAAGCCACAGTGGTCAAAACAGCATGGTATTGGCATAAAGATAGATATATCGACCAATGGAATCGAATAGAGTGCTCAGATATAGACCCTCTCATCTATGGACATTTGATCTTTGATAAGGCAGTCAAGCCAACTCACCTGGGACAGAGCAGTCTCTTCAATAAATGGTGCCTAGAGAACTGGATATCCATATGCAAAAGAATGAAAGAAGACCCATCTCTCACACCCTATACAAAAGTTAACTCAAAATGGATCAAAGATCTAAACATTAGGTCTAAGACCATAAAACAGTTAGAGGAAAATGTTGGGAGATATCTTATGGATCTTACAACTGGAGGCGGTTTTATGGACCTTAAACCTAAAGCAAGAGCACTGAAGAAGGAAATAAATAAATGGGAACTCCTCAAAATTAAACACTTTTGTGCATCAAAGAACTTCATCAAGAAAGTAGAAAGACAGCCTTCACAATGGGAGACAATATTTGGAAATGATATATCAGATAAAGGTCTAGTATCCAGAATTTATAAAGAGATTGTTCATCTCAACAACAAAAAGACAGCCAACCCAATTACAAAATGGGAAAAAGACTTGAACAGACACCTCTCAGAAGAGGAAATACGGATGGCCAAGAGGCACATGAAGAGATGCTCAATGTCCCTGGCCATTAGAGAAATGCAAATCAAAACCACAATGAGATATCATCTCACACCCACCAGAATGGCCATTATCAACAAAACAGAAAATGACAAGTGCTGGAGAGGATGCGGAGAAAGAGGCACACTTATCCACTGTTGGTGGGAATGTCAAAGGGTGCAACCACTGTGGAAGGCAGTTTGGCGGTTCCTCAAAAAGCTGAATATAGAACTGCCATACGACCCAGCAATACCATTGCTAGGTATCTACTCAAAGGACTTAAGGGCAAAGACACAAACAGACATTTGCACACCAATGTTTATAGCAGCGTTATTTACAATTGCAAAGAGATGGAAACAGCCAAAATCTCCATCAACAGAAGAGTGGCTAAAAAGGCATTAATATTAAATGTACAAGTTTGAGATTGAAAGTTAAACATTTTACTAAAATTAGAGCAAAATGTTTATGCTAATGTCAAAAATCAAGGATTAAAAAAAGTATTAAAATAAGTTAAATTAAAGTGTAGATTTGAATTATAGAAAGAAAAGATAATATACATTGTTATAGATCTTTCTTCCTCTGATGAGCTGCCATATCTTAAACAGGAAAAGATATTAACACAATACTAAATGAATGTTTGCACATTAAAATATTAGCGCGTACAGTGGACCACAGTGGCTCAGCAACCAGACTTCTCGCCTGCAATGCCGGAGACCCGGTTTTGTTTCCCAATGCCTGCCCATGCAATAATATTAACATAAATAAATAAACAAACAAACAAACAAGCAAACAAAATATTAGTGTGCAGATTATTTGCACATAAACAAATGCTCATTTGAATAACTACATTTTATAATTTATTTCCTCACAATAACTTTGAGATATTTTCCCGACCAGTGCATATTTAAAATGATTTCAATTAATCTGATTCTGATTCTGTCATGTTTTTAATATACAAGACATACATTATTTTTTTAAATCAAACACCCTAAAAGTCACCCTATCAGTTGTCAAAATTTAAAGTAATACAAGCAAAATTATTGAACACACCTAAAATATATTCTGTGAGTATAGTATCCTAACTTAATAAAAAATGAAATTGACACAACAAAATATGTGTCTTCAATTTGACTCTTGTAGATTGCACTTTATTTTCCTCAGAATTTCCTGATCCACTGAAATTGCAATACTTCATATAAAGGAGCTGATAAATACTTTCCATATATGTGTCTGTATTTGCAAATGTATGAGATCCATTAAGGATTTTGAAGAAGATTGAAAAATGGATATTGAAATAATGGATATTGTTTATAGTGTGTTTGGTTTCCAGGTATAAATATATAAAAATGATATTTAAAAAGTCATAGCCACAGTCTGAAAACATCGCACATTGTTTGCTGGATCTGGAAGTTATTGTCTACATGTGGAAACTGATAACCCTGTTTCAGATTAGGAATAGCATGTTCTTGAAATAAATATATGCTCTGTTTGTGTGTGTGTGTGTGTGTGAATTATAAAAACCTTTCTTTTACATATCATGCACTTGCATACAGTTCCCAAATCATTCCCAAATCCTTACATTTTTTCCCCCAAACCTCTCATTTGTCACCTGGATATTAGCAATTTTAAGTCAGAGCAAGGTTTCAAAATCAGAACTTTAATCATAATAGAAGTTAATCTTATGTATTTATTTTTAAATGTTCGTTGAGTTATAAATTATATACCAATTCACAAATGCCAAGTATACAATTTGATGGTGTTTTGACAAATGCATACAGTCATATAACTACCACTGTAATAATAATACATTGCCTCACTGGCAAAACATTCCCTCTTGTCCTTTTGCAACTAATCTACCTCCTAGTCTTGGTCCTCTGCAAACAGTTATCTGCTTTCTGTCACTAGAAGTTTGCATTTTTAGAATTTCATATAAATGGAAATATAAAGTATAAAGTCTACTGTGAGACTTCTTTTACTTAGCATGCTGCTTCTGATAATCATCTGAATTCTTGTGGATTTACGGTTACAGAGTATTGAATGCATTATTGGTGAAGAAAAATATGTTGAGACTCATTTTTCTGAAAATTTTTAAAATGATATTTTAATCGAGCCTATGTATAATGCCTCAGAGTCCAAAAGCTACATATTCACTAGTCCTCAAGATAGACTAGATCAATGCAAAGTGTTTCCCGAATCTTTATTTTAAATCTGTAGAAACACCCAGCAGTTTTCCTTGCACTGCTTGTCTGTGTTTGAGTGTGTGATTTTGAGAGGGTGAATCAACCTTTATAGGAAAGGATGTATAAAATATATGTGTGCTGACAATAGAAAAACATTGCACCCACCTCCTGGATAAACAATTAAATATGAGTTCATTGGACCACAATGACCCATCCTGGTCCCATCTTAAACATCTCGAAACAAAAACAGCCTAACAAAACAAAACTATCTTCTCATATTATTGGCTAAGCATCCCTTTGCTTTCCTTTGTTTTTCTCAGCATTAAGAGGTATAATGAACACATCATACAGTATATCAGTTTAAAATATGAAATTCAAGAGCCTTTAGTATGTTCATATAGTTGTGCACCCACCAAATTTTCTTGGCACCCTTGTCAAAAACCAACAGAGTGCAAATGTTAAGGTTTTTTTCAATATTGTGAATTCCATTCCATTGACATATCTGTCTGTTCTTCAACAAGTACCATGCACTATAGCTTTGTATCAAGTTTTTAAATCATTCATGAAAGAGTAAGTCTTACTTTGTTCTTTTTTAAGATTGTCTCAGCTCCAGATCCTTGAATTTCCATATGAATTTTAGAATCAGTGCTTCCGTTTCTGCCGAAAAGGTAACTATGATTTTGATTGGGGTGTCGTGGAATATGTAGAACAATAAGTGGGGTTGTTTGTAAATATTTACCTACAGGTTTGTATTTTTATAGTCTGTTATTTAATACGTAGCTTTTTTATTATTTTTATACAAGAAATATCATTGTATGCTTTGACTTCTTTTTTTTCCTAATATTTTGAGGGTCATTCACATGGATATGTTTTTAATTAATTTCAATTTTATAGCTATATAATGTTCCTTAGAATGTCACGATCATAATTATATATCTTTCCTATCTTTAATAAGGATTTGTATTTCTCTTCATTTCTGATTATTATAAATGATTCTGATAAAATTAGTGGAGGCTTAAAATATTAATTGAATAAAATATACTAAGCATCACTAAATGGTTTTTCAAAGTGATTGTGCCCATTAACATTTCCACCCTCACTGCACAAGATTTGATTGTTCTATAACCTTGCCAATTCTACCTATATGTTAACTTTTCACTCGTATCTGTAAGACTTGAATTCTTTATTATTTTGGAGTTAATTTGCCATACCTGACTTAATAATAAGTTTAATAATATTTTTTATATTTGTTGGACACTCACCTCCTATTTTGTTAAAAGTTACTTTTAGTAGTTTTCCCCTATCTTTTCTATTGTAGCATTTGTCTTAATGCTTCACCGAGGATCATTATATATTCTGGAAAATGTTTGGCAGTATTATATTTGGAAATATCATGCCAATGTGGGGTGCATGTTTGGCCTTCTTTATTTTTTTTGTTAATGGGATTTCTTAATGTAATATAGGTAATTTTATCATCATTTCTTTAAAATTAGGGATAGCACAGAGTTGTAACTACAATATCTTACATTATCTTCCACAAATTTTATAGACTTTCCTTTTATAGTTGTCTTATATATTTAGAACAGGTTTCAGTAAATGCACAGGTGCATATAATAGCATCTTAATTTCCATAGCTTTAAATGTTTTTATTCTGGGAAAGGCAAGTTTACCTTCCTTATGTCCTATAAAATTATTTAAAAATTTTAAACTAATCTTAAAGTCTATACTGAAAGTGAATTTTATCTATAGACATTTTTTAATTGTATTTTATTTTGTTTGCAAGTTTGCAATTTACTAGCAAGTCATATGTCTATATTTATTTATGTTGTTAGGCTCTCTTCATTATCTTTTATAACTTTCTACACAGAAACTTGCTAACTTTTCAAATCACTTCTATTTCCCGATTTTTCTGCTTCATCCATTAATGTTGATAGCAGATTTGTCAAATTCTCCTCATACGTCTATCTATACTTTTATTATATTTGAAGCTATCACATAAATTTCATACTATTTTTAATTGTTTAATCTTCTCACTGCAGAAAGATGTTCTTAGTGTCCCTCTGTATAAGCAGTGCATATATTCAGAGCCATCGTTTTAATTTTACTTTCCCCAAATCAGAGTCAGAGCAAGACTTGAGCGGAATTTGAGTCCTGAAGCACGAATAGAGAAATGGGAAACTGAAGCGGGAAGAGGAGAAAGCTTAATAGGCTGCCTGACACTGGCCGTCTGGGCTCATCCCTGCTGGTGACTCACTGGAGAGTCCTTCAGAGTTGCCCGGCCAATGGATAGTGGATGGGAGAACGTGTCTACTAATACCTGGCACCCGCAGGGGCATTACCCTTATTACACCTTCAGTATGGCACTGAGCGCGATGGACCACCTGTTCAAGCTTTGGAGAAAACCCAGAGGCAGCAAAGCAGATGCACAACAGGAATATGTTTGATGTGAGATGCTGCCGGGGCACATGATTTGTCTGAACATAGCACCGCTATCAGGTGGCTGAGGAGTAAGGGCAGTGCATGGCCGCGCTGGGCGCAGCCTCGCGGTGCCAGGAGGTGGCGCGTTATGCGGTCTTGCCACTAAGAGATTCCATCTGAGACTCTCATTCTGCCTTCAGGACTTAAGTAATTCTCTTTTGCGGGGCCATTGCTGGTCGTTGTGTGTGTGTGTATGGGTTTTTTTTTTTTTTTTTTTCAGTATTAGTCTAAATGGACATCTTAATTTTTTTTTAACCTAAATCATATTTTTAATACTGAGGGTGAGTTTGTTTTCTCTCTTTGCATATCTATGAAAAAAATACCATTTTGGTATAGACAGAAGCTTTCTCCCTTTCTGTTTCTGTCTATGGCAACTCATATAGGTTTCCTCAGAAACAAACCTTGAAACAAGGTTTTGTTATTTATTTGAGAGGCTATCGCAAAAAATACCAGTAAGGGAAGGGGCAGGTGAAAAAAAGGAAAAGAAGAAAGCCTATTAGTAAAATTACCTCTGTGAGCAATTGTATTTTCATCTCACTGGAGAATTTAAGAGAAACATTAAACATGTGGCTACAGTTATTTCACCTGAAGGTGCAGGAGCTGATTTATCTCTCTTTCCTTTCCTTTCAGTTATTGGGGTATGGGGACCTGGCAGGCAAGTTATACTTTGGTAGTCAGACACAGGCAAAAGAAAAAGAAAAAAAAGTTGTGCAGGAACAGTCATTTGGAATTTGTCCTGGCATGGGCAGAAGGTGATATGAGTGGGTCACTCACAAAGTCAACTTTACCTATGTGTTCCCTACTTAAGGGACTTAGATTGTCACCTCCCTCCTGTTAGGGAGAGGCTATGGATTGAATTGTATGTCTCCAAAAGATATGGCTTTTTCTAACCTTGGTGCATGAATTGGACTTTATTTGGCAATATGGTTTTAATATGTGATTAGTTAAAATGAAGCTGAATTGGATTAGGGTGATTCCAACTTCAGTTGAATGACTGGTCCTTATAAAATAGGAAGAGGAGAGCACAGACCTACACGGGGGAGAAGGTCACATGAAGGTGGAGGCAAGGCAGGCCAAAGAATGACAATAAATTGCCAATGAACACCAGAAACTAAAACAGGCAAGAGAGGGTTCTCCCCTCAGGGTTTCAAGCAATCCTGCAGAGTAGATTTTAGCCATTTGCAAATATTTACTATCAAATATAACTAACCAATCGTTAGTTATATAACTAACTAACTATATATATAACTATATATATAACTAACTAACAATCGCCAGTTGATTTGTACTCCTTGCAATGGATTTACACTGAAGTAAGTCCACACAAGATGTTATATTTATGAGTGATATAATTGGGATTCTAACAAAGTACTCATCAATGAAAAATGAAAGTTTTGCTTCAAGTATGGGTACACAAACTCCAGTTGTATATTCTAGCATAAAGACAGTAACTAACATAATCTGGATTATATATGCATGTAATATAAAATATGTGTAATATAATATATATTATGCACATTATACTTTTCTTTTGCCTTGCAAATGAGGGGAACCTCAGAAATTCAAACTATAAAATTACTAGATGTGCTTTATGCTTTGGATGTGATCACCGCCAGTGTTTACTCAACCTGTAGAAATATCATCAAGTGCTTTTCACCTTCAATTTGTCTCTGTGGCAAAACAACTTTGAAAAATAGATCATACCCTTAAGACATCACTGAGCAAAATATATAAGGCCAGTATACTGCTAAGCATTACATCATTGGCTATAAAAAGCTTATAGCATGGTAGACAGAATATTTTGCAATCTATTTCAAAATGTAAAATATGTCACATTTAGAGGAAAGGATGACTACATTTATGTTCTGTAGGATAATCCTTAACTATTACCTGTAGATTTTGTCTAGAATGCTATTTGTCTAGAATGTGCTTCATGGAGTTGCACATTGAAAAAACAGCTCCATCTGCAATATTGAGTGTCAGCATGAGTGCCTCTCTATTTGTATTTTTATTTGAAGCATCAATTTGTTTTTGTTTTTTTCATTAGGGATGATTGTCTCCCATACTTCAATATTGGTTCCTCCAAAATATTACTTCCTAATTATTTAAAACCTCTGCATGTTTATGTATGTGTTATAGAAATGCATAATCTTTATTTGAAGTCAGTCCATTCAAAATACACCCTTCAGTTCAGTGGAAATACTTACAATTCCTCTTTCATGAAGCATTAATGGAGAGATAAATAGTAACTCTAATGCATTTATAATGACTTGAAGAGAGTATAACATTGCATACAAATCATCAATGCCTTCTTCTTCTTCATTGTTATGTACATATATACTTTTCATTTTTAATCTCTCATTCTGACATCTCATCAGCATTTACTAGTAATATTTACCAATCTCATCAATAAAAAATCCTTTAGAGTCAGTTAAACTGTCTTATTGTTTTATTTTACCATTCCATTTTGCATCTCTAGTTTGAATCTCACCCTCTACTTACCCCTATTTACTTATTTGCTTAGACCATCTTATGTTCTTCTGTTCATCTTCACTGATCTATTTCCTTACGATTCTTAAACCACTCCATAATCATGAATGACACCAAAATCCAGTTATCAAATCCAAACCAGAGAAGCCTCAGGTCCCTCATTTATGCTATCACAGGCACTAAACTAGTCCGACACTCTGACCTCTTTCCAACAACTTACAGCAGCCTCATAAGTGGTTGTCTTAGTTTCCTTAGCTGCTAAAAGGAATACAATGCATTGGGACCGCTTAACAATGGGAATTTATTGGCTCATGGTATCAGCGGTCAGAAAGTTTTTTTCCTCCCAGTGTCAGTATTTTGGGGCTGGTCTGCAATCTTTGGAGTTTTTGACTTTCCATCACATGGCAATGCACATGCCAGCACAGCCTCCTTCCTTTTCTGGATTCCATGGACCTCCAGCTTCTTGCTTCTCCCATGGCTTCTTTTTTTTCATGCCCAATTTCCTTTGCTTATAATTACTTCAATCATACTTGATTGAAGACTGCTGTCATTCAGTTTGGGCACACCTTAATTAATAACATTTTCAAAGTTCTATTTACAAATGGGTTCACAATCATAGGACCAGGGTTGGGACCTAAACTTGAGTTTTGTGGAGAACATGTTTCAATCTTCAGCAGTGATTTTGCTTCTTTCTTGTCTCATACAAACAATTTCTGAAACAAGAACTAGACTGAGTTATTTAAATGCAAATCTAAGACACATGAGAATTTGAATAATGGCATATTTTGAAGCAAGATATGGCAATTCATTACGACTTTTATTTAAAATAGATGAAGGTCACTATGAAATACCTATGCTTAGGTATTTGTAGAGTGCTTAAATATCTAAAGAATACCTAAATACCTCTTATATAAAGTAGAAATACCTATCATAAAGTAGAAATTCCTCACTGTTTTCTAAAAATGTATTTTTAGGAGGCTTATAGTCTATGGCATATGTAATGTAAATAATACAAAAATAAGAAACAAGGAAAATGAAATTGAGGAAGAAGAAAATAAACCACCCCCAAATAACATCTTTTCAAAAGAAAAAAAAAAGGCACCATGATGTGTTTTTTATATTTTTAGACAAAGTTTCGGTAAGGGCATGGATTTTTGGAACTACAGTGTCTGTACATTCAAGTCATGTTGTAACTTGCACTTCGGTTACCTTGGAAATCCTTTTTACATGTTGACGTCTCAGTTTCCTTGTCTTTAAAATTGGAGAGGGAGGGTGGTGGTGATAAAATGTTATCTAAAAAAAAATCTATGGAACTGTGCAACACAAACAGTAAACCCTAAGTTAAACCACGTATAAATTACTATTTATAATTAAGAGTGCAATTATAAAAATATGCTTATTCAAGATGGTAATAATAGGATGGTATATGGTAATTCTGTATTTAAAAAAAAAATTTATCTAACCCCCGGGAGTTTTAATGAGTATGTGAGAGTTAAAAGTGTTGATGCAAAGCTTTTAATGTGTCCCTGACATACTGAAGTACTTTATTATTTTCATTATTATCAATATGGGTATTGAATTAAAAGAGATGCTATTTTTTTTTCCTCTCCCAAATTCCTGAATTGGTACAGAAAGTAAAGTAAGGGAAAATCATTTTATAGAAATCCTACTTAACATACCTATATGGTCATGAACTTCAGGCATGTTAGAAATTAAAAATTAAAACATTGGTGTGGATGCAGTGTGCAAAAAAGCCAGCAACCTCACAACCCACTTCTACACTCATCTGCTCCACCACCTTAGATGTTCCTTATTTAATACTAAGGAGTTTTCTCCTGGGTTGATAACGTTGGTGGTTTCTTCTCTGATTGCCATTTGACTGCTGCCAAACCTGAGATCCAGGGCTATCATTTCAAATCACAGTCTGCCCACCATATTTTCCTGAGCTCAAATTTCTTTTCATTTTTTTTACAATCATGCTCTTTCTCAAGGATTTCATACCATAAAAAAAAATTAATTGGATTATTTATTTCCTAATCCCAAGTATGCAGGAACATACTTAAAATTTTTGTCTGGTCCATAAATAAGCTTACTCCATGTTCTCTTTTCTCTTTCATTATCATCACTGGCAGCACGTTAAAAAAAAAAGATGAACATATAAATTCCAAAAAAAACATTTATTATGGTAATTTGGTATGGAGAATGTCTCTTGGCCCTTTTAGAATCTATGTAAAAAGACAAATTGCATGTGGGGGTTTCCTCATATTCATTCATCTATAAAAGAATCATCCATGGAAGCTTAGAGTAAGAGCCCACGTAAGCCTATCGTGGTATGGATTTATCACAGAATATCATTTATTACACGAAGTGGGCCTTGTGTTAGTTATAAAATAAAGACAGCTGTAGCACAAGAATGACCATCCAAACACTATTGCTCAGTGTAGAGAGCTGTTTTTTGTATATGATATAACATTTTACTTCCATCTGGATGGAAAACAAAATGACCTTAAATAAAATCTGTTGATTTATGGACATGCTCAGGAAAACACACATTTTGAACTGAAAGCAAAATAACCGGCAGGAAACTCTACAGGAAAAGTCACAACAGAGGGCTAAGGTCAGTCTTATGGGCGCATGTATCGACTTAGTCTGATATGAAGGATTTTGAGCATATTATTTGTCAGAGTACCTAAAACTCCGCCATTCAATATCTTTATTTCAGATGTTAAAGGTTTTCCTTTCAATTATCTCCTATTAAAAAATAAATGTCCTTGATAAAATCAATACACACAATTTTAAAATAAATCTTATATTTTAATAAGCTTCATTTTATATAACACTAGCTTTTAATAATTGTCTGGTGCAACTTTTTATATAAAAGGATCTCCTTTCATTTAATATGCATAGAGAAAAAAGGTTTTGCATTGATTGGCTCATTATTACAGTAATACTTTTTTTCTGAAATCAGACTTCCTTATAAAATATCAACTTTAGTAAAATTCAAGTTAAGCCTAACTTCTTAAAATAATACATCAATTTTAAGGTAGCCATCTAATCTTATATTTTGGCCATTTTTGTTTGGTGGCAATGAGACAGTATGAAATTCTAACTTTCCCTGGGATAAACATAGTGAAAAGGAACAAGAATGAGATTATATTTTAAAATTTATTATCTTAAGTAATAGGAACTGATTTTTTTTTTTCCACATGGGCAGGCACCGGGAACCAAATCTGGGTCTCTGGTATGGCAGGTGTGTCTATGCTTAAAATTTCGAATATCTATTTTCAACAGGAGGAAATCTGTAGTGAGAATCAAGTTGCATTTTGCATTTTGGATCCTTTCTTAACATGGAATAAATTTTATTAGATAATGATTTAGGGAAGCATTAGTCAATCACATTTTTATGTTATACAAAAAATATAAAACCATATTTTGTTCAGCCTTCTCCCACACTGAAACTTCTGATTAAAGAATCTAATGGATTATGGTAAAAACATGTTGGAATGTCTCACTCTATGGTTCAATAATGTACTCCAGTAGGAATGGAAAGCAAGGTGGGCAACTTTTGAGAGATTGCACTTTCGCAGCTAAGTTCTTAGTCTTCTGCTACTCAGGGGAGTAGGGTCAGAGCGCTCATAACAGTGGATCACCTTGGACACAAAGTTGACTGTCAAATCGCAAGCTGTTATATATAGTGCTGGACATTTGCCACAGTCTGTCAAACATGTGTCTCACATTCTCATTTAAATGTGCATTCAAGGCATGTGAAAATTGGTGAAATTTAATAAATTGAAATTCTGGAGAGCAAAGTTATGGTAATTAAATAGTTGAGGGGAGTTATTCATTCAGCTAAGAAATTGGGATATCGCTGATCCAGATGATAGAAATGGGATATAAGCACACACATTTGCAAAATGATCATTTTGATTAAAAGAATTAATAATTGCTTCAGCTTATTATTCTAAATCAACATTTATGATTGCTCTTTCTTTTGCAACCAAGGGTAAAATTACCAAACAGAAAAAATGTAAAGCCTCATGAAGAAATGGTTTCATTCACTAATGCATAACTTCCTGTGAAGGGAAAATATTTAATGAAGTCACTGAGAATGTTAAAGTAGATGAAACAGAAAGGGAATGATAACATTTCCATCAATATAAATGGCATTAAATTTGGCATGTGGAAGAAATAAAAATAGAAATCAAATGATAAGTACATATCATGCAGGGACTCTTATTTTTTTATCTATGAGTATAAACAATTTCTGTTCATATTTTTAATGGGTAAAACTATGATGTTTACTTTTTTGATAAACGTTTTTTAGCAAATATAATTGATAATTTTTCATTTTATATATTAATGAACTAACAAAGCAACTTTTGAAAGTGAAAAAACAGTAATAAAGATATTCTATAAACAAGATCTTTTAAAATTGAGTTAGTAATAGGAAACTAGAAACTCTTAAATGTTTATCTTTCCTCTGAAGTTCACCTCAAAAATGACTATTTTTAAGTATTTTCTATTGTTGTATTTTAAAATAGAGTATTTTGCTTCTGTTTTCCAAATTCCACCAACCATTCCATGTAATTGCTTAATCTTAAAACAGGATAAATATTTTAAGACCAACAAAGCTCTTATTAATACTTTTAAGTTAGTCTACTAGAATTAACATTGCAAAAGTAGCAACTGCTCTAATTTTTAAGAGAATCTTAATTAAAAACTGGACTAATTTTTAATTTTAGGAAAAAGGAAAATTTTCAAGAAAGTTCAAATCTCTTGTTCTTAATCTGCAAATCAAATCCTTAAGAATTACGCAATATCCCCTCTCTCAGAAATTCTTACTTAAAAATTTACTTGGACATGAAGTCAAAAGAGAGTTCTGTTTGCTGTACAATATATCTTATGGACCAATTATATTTTGCCATCGAAAATGAACATCTTTAGTCCTAGATATTCTGAATCCTAAATTATAAGGAAACTTAAGCACCTGCTTAAATTGGTATGATTAAAGCTGAATTTTTCTCATTCATGTTTTAATTAAGTCCTGTACACGTAAGTTTAAAAAACTGAAAGCCAAATTGCATCCCTGCTGTATGATATAGAGAAATGGGAGCAGAAGCTTCATCAACTAATTGAAAAAGAATTTATACAGCCTTGTATGCTGAGCTATGAGTAAACCAATTACAGGCAAATTGAAAGCATTTTAAATGTGATGTATGATATCAGTTAAAATGACTATGTGCAGAAGTAATGTTTATGGTAAAACCTGGGATTTGTTCAGTATTTAAACTTAATGGTCTGTACAAATGCAAGGTGGAAGTAAAACTGTACTTTCAACAAATCTGCTTTTATCAAATTTGTCTTCTTGTCTCAGACTTTGTTTTTGTTAGTATAGCTGTAGCATGTACTATAAACTCATTCTAAATTTCCGCAGCTGAAAAAGAGAAACAATGGTGAAATGATTTATTATCATTCCCTGCCCATTTGGTGCATAACTTTATTAAGGTTGTTTACAGGTTAAAATTTTGAGCACCTTTTCCACCCAATTGCAATTACACTGAATGGTAATAAGCCTACTCAGTCTATTTAATAGAGTTTATCCCTTACAGAAGCTATAGTATATACAGTTAAATCTCATGAATCTCTATTTGGAATGGGCCTCTCATAGAGACAAAGACAAATTTGAATAGAGGAGAGTGTACAGCTTTGGGACGTAGTCACAAGAGTTAATTACCTCTCCAATCTTTTCTGGGTTTTTTTGTTTGTTTGTTTTAATGTTTTGCTTTGGTGAAATTGCTTCCCACCAAGTACATAAAAAGGTTTCTCTAGCACCAAGTTGAAATTCTTCAGCATTAGTTCCAGGAACACATTTTGATCTTCTCCCATACTATATGTCTCTCATTATTCTCAATATTTCCAAAATTATTTTTATAAATGATTTTCTTTATTGCCACACAAGTTACCTATTGTTTCTACCTTGTTACCTTTACAAAATAAGCACTTTCTCCCTTTCTACAGTGTGGCTTCAGGATTAACCTTGTGACTCCTTTCATACTAGTTATGTCCACTCATCTTTCTTCCTCTAGTTTCTTCTCTTTTCTCAACTTCTTTCTGACACACGCAACAGTCTTTTTTTTTAACCATTCTTTTAACTCCATCGTCATGACAAACTTCCTCAGACATACTGCAAGTTCAGCTCCAGACCTGCATTAAAGTTGGCCTATCACAGGGAAGTGGATTACATGAATTTTTTGGTTTCCCAGTGCATGTTAAAATTATGTTTATACTATACAATAGTCTATTAAGTGTGAAATAGCATTATGTCTAAAAAAAAATGTAAATACCTAAATTAGAAACACTGTATTGCTAAAAACAAACAAACAAACAAACAGAAAAAAACCAGTGCTGATCATCATTTGAGCCTTCCTTAAGTCATAATCTTTTTGTTGGTGGAAAATCTTGCCTGGATATTGAAGACTACTAACTGATCGGTGTGTGGTTGCTGAAGTTTGAAGTGGCTGTGATAATTTCTTAAAATAAGACAACAGTGTAGTTTGCCACATCGACTGATACTTCCTTTCACAAAAGATTTCTCTGTGGTATGCCATGCTATTTCATGGTATTTTCCCCACAGTAAAATTTCTTTCTAAAGGAAAGTCAATCCTTTCACACCATACTGCTGCTTTATCAACTAAGTTCATGTAACATTCCGAATGTATTGTTGTCATTTCAGCAATGTCCACAACTACTTCATTGGGGGTAGATTCTATCTCAAGTAACCACTTTCCATGCCCATCCATAGGAAGCAACTCCTCATCGATTGAAGCTTTATCATGGTACTGTGGTGATTCAATCACATCTTCAGCCTGTACTTCTAATTCTAGTTCTTTTGCTAGTTCTGTCACATCTGCAGTTATTTCTTCCACTGAAAACTTGAACTGTTCAAAGTAGTCCATGAGGGTTAAAATCATCTTCTTCCAATCTCCTGCTAATGTTGATATTTTCACCTTCAACCTGAAATAAGAATGTTCTTAATGGCATCTAGGATGGTGAATCATTTCCAGAAGGGTTTCAATGGGCTTTACCCAGATCCATCAGAGGAACCATTAACTATGGCCCTCCAGCCTTACACATGAACTTCTTGAAAAATAAGACTTGGAAGTCAAAATGACTTCCTGATCTATGGGCTGCAGAATGGATGTTGTTTTAGCAAGCATGAAAACAGCATGAATCTCATCAGACACCTCCATCACAGCTCTTGGGTAACTAGGCACATTTTCAGTGAGCAGTTATATTTTGAAAGGAATCTTTTTTTTTTCTGAGCAGTAGGTCTCAACTGTGGGCTTAAAACATTTAGTGAACTATGTTGTAAACGGGTATATTGTCATCCAGGCTTTGTTGTTCCATGTAAAGGGCACAGGCAGAGTAAATTTAGCATAATTCTTAAGATCCCTAGGGTTTTCAGAATGACAAATGAGCATGGGCTTCAACTTGAAGTCACCAGCTGCATTAGCCCCTAACAAGAGAGTCTGTCTGTACTTTGAAGCTTTGAAGCCAGTCATTGGCATTTCCCCTCTAGTTACAAAACTCCCAGATGGTATCTTGTTCCAATATAAAGCTGTTTCATCTCATTGGAAATCTGTTGTTTAGTGTAACCACCTTCATCAATTCACTTAGTGTGATCTTCTGGATATCTTGTTGCAACTTCTACATTAGCACTTGCTGCTTCATCTTGCACTTTTATGTTATGGAAATGGAGTTTCCTTAACATAAGGAATGGAGTTCTTTCCTTAAACTTCATGAACCAACTGTTGCTAGTTTCAGACATTTGTTCTGAAGCTTCCTTATATTTCTCAGCCTTCATAGAATTGAAGAGAATTAGGGCCTTGATCTGTATTAGGCTTTGGCTTAAGGGAATGTTGTGGATGGTTTGATCTTCTATTTAGACTATCATTTTTTTCTCCATATCAGCAATGAAGCTCTTTTGCTTTCTTATCATTTATGTGTTCACTGGAGTAACACTTTAATTTCCTTCAAAAATTTTTCCTTTGCATTCACATATTTGCTAACTGTTTGGTACGAGAGACCTAGTTTTGGCCTCTCTTGGCTTTAGATATGCCTTTCTTACTAAGCTTAATAGTTTCCAGCTTTTGATTTAATATGAGAGAAGCATGAATCTTCATTTCATTTGAAGTTAGAGGCCACTGTCGGGTTATTAATTGGTATAACTTCCATGTTGCTGTGTTCCAGGAAATAGGAAGACCCAAGGAGAGGGAGAGAGACAGCAGATTGACTGGGTAGTGGAGCAGTCAGAAAACACACACATATCAACTAAGTTTGCCATCTTATATAAGCACAGTTTGTCTTGTCCTCAAGCAAGTATGCATTTACAATAGTAACATCAAAGTTTCCTGTTCACAAATCACCATAACAGAAATAATAATAGTGAAAAAGTTTGAAATATTGCAAGAATTATCAAAATGTGAACAGAGATGTCAACTGAACACTTGCTGTTGGAAAAATAGACTTTCTTGATGCAAGGTTGCCACAGGCCTTCAATATGTAAAAAACACAATATTTATGAGGTGCAATAAAGCAAAGCACAATAAAACAAGATGTGCCTATACTTTTTATATGCTAATATTTTCTCATCATCAAAATTAGCCCCTTCAAAGTCCTTTGAAGGACTGGGGAAAAAACATGGAACTATTAAAATTTCCCACCTGGGAAACCCCTGATACCCTCTCTAACAC
The DNA here is from genome assembly GCF_023851605.1 of Tamandua tetradactyla. NCBI lineage: Eukaryota > Metazoa > Chordata > Mammalia > Pilosa > Myrmecophagidae > Tamandua > Tamandua tetradactyla. The sequence continues at coordinate 85,606,684 of NC_135328.1, read as the reverse complement.
TAGGGAATTTCAAATTAATAGGCTAAGCCCCTGATCTTGAGGCTTGCTCTTATGAAACTTATTCCTGTAGCAGAGACACTAAGCCCACCTATAATTATGCTTAAGAGTTACTTCCAGAGAACTTCTTTTGTTGCCCAACTCTGCAAGGAAAATCATAACCCTCCTCCCTACATGAGACATGACATCCAGGGGTGTGAATATCCTTGGCAAAGTGGAACATGACTCCCAGGGATGAGCCTGACCCTGGTACTGGGAGATCGACTACACCTTCCTGAACAAAAGGAGGAAAAGAAATGTAACAACATGAGGTATCATTGGCTAAGAGAGTTAAAGTGGAGTCAAGAGGCTATTCTGGAGGCTACTCCTATGCAAGTTTCACTTAGATATTGCTAATCGCCATGGCTGTTAAGCCATAATCAACATCATTCCTGTTAACAATAAAGAACACCCAGGGCTGTATCTGAGATCCTACTAAAGTTGCATGCTCTAAGTTTATTTTTCATAAACCAAAAACCTTCAGATGTTTCCTAGGCCAGATAAGTCCTGAAAGCCAGAGGTCCAGCCTCTCCAAGAACATTATCCCATTCCATCCCCATCCCATATTGTTGGCACCCCTTTTCAATATGAAAAAAGTTAGAATGGGCATACCCCAAGCATCCCTAAAGAGTAAAAGAAGGATCAAAGGGGAAGGAGGAGTTATAGCAGAGAAGTTAGGATTTAAAAAATGAGGACAAGTGCTGAATCGCATTGATATTTCTTTTTATCCCCAGTGTCTTGGAGTAGCTAAAGGAAAAACCTGAAATTGTGACACTGTAACTCATACCAACTTTTGAAATCTGTCTTATAACTATTCCTTGAAATGCACTTTGAAATGTATTGCCTTTTTGTATATGTATTCCCAGTTAAAAATGTTTAAAAAAAATTAGTCCCTTTGAAGGGACTGCATGTTTTCCTGTAATCTTTTCCCTTTTTAAAACCTTGGAGGTGTTTCACAAAGCATTTGTAGAATGGAGTTTTGAATTAGTTTATTCAGGTCCCTTCATTAATTTATTTGAGGGTGTGATAGCAACTTTGTGATGTTTATTTGTATGAGTGAAAGAACGGTAAATCTATCATGTAGATTTACCATTAGGAGCTATCCAATATGACTTTTAATCTATTTCTATAGAAGAAAATGGGCACAACATGCTTTTGTATAGGCTACTTAACATTAATTTAACGTGTTCATGTTGAAAAAAATCTATATATTTGGAAATATAAAGAATAATACAACTCATTGAAAAGATTATAGAAAAGTAGAGTAACTTACATATGTAAATGGACAAATGCCAAAGTAAAATTATTATACATTGAAATACAGTACCCTCCATAGGAAGATAAGCATTTAGGAATGATCCAAATTTAGTGTTGTTTTAGACACAGGAAGATAAGGAGAAATAACTTTCCAAGCTATCAAAATGTAGAAAATGTACGAATGAGAATTTCGGTGTGACCCTTTAGGAAACTACAGATATTCAGTGCTAGTAAAGCAAAATACATTATTTATCTATCTATCTGTGATTTCTCATCTATCTATCTAACACATAATAGATGATATAATCAAGTTTATAATTACAATATTTATACAATGCCACTTATCTTTTGAAAATAAAAGATCTGTTTGAGACATTCCAACATTTTTCAAGAGTTACCTCATGGTAGCAGAACAGGATAGAATAAAGATGTACTTATATTTTATCTTATAGATTCCTATAATTTTAATTATAACAATAAATGTGAATGCATATAATTATAATAATTTTAATTGCAAAACTTTGAGCAGATAAGACAAATAGCTTAAGAGCAATAATCTCTGAAGTGTATGTTTATAGGTATAATTATTAGGGTGGCAGTTATATGATTATGCATTTGTCAAAACTCTTCAAATTATGTATCTAAGATTGGTGAATTTGCATGTAAATTATACTTCATAAAGGAAATTTAATTTTATTAGTGTGCTAAATTATATTGGATACTTCCTGAATGTCAAAACAGCATTTAACTCTTGAGATACATATATGATTTTTAAAATCAGGTATAACTAAGGATATAGAGAATAGGAAGGGGTTTTTCCTAGGTTGGAGGAGTTGATTAGATGTATTGTGAAGTACTGTTAATTACATGAGTTAATCAGATTATTAAGTCTTCTTGATAGATCGATTGACATATATATATATATATATATATATATATATATATATATATATATATATATATATATATATATAATAACCATCTTTATTCTGTTAATATGTCTTGTTTTGAACTCTACTTTGTAATTAATACAACCACACCAGCTTTTGGGCTTAATGTAAGCATAGATGGATATTATACATTTTTCCACAAACTTTTACTGTAAACCTGCCAGAATCTTTATACTTAAAATGCATCTCTTCAAAACAGCTTTTAGTTGAATCTTGCTTTTTAAATCCTACTTACATTTGATACAATATTGAGATGATTGAATTTATCTTGCCATTGTGCCATGCGCTTTCCATTTTTCTCTCTATTCTCTCCCCTCTGTTATTGTGTTATTGTTATGTCATTCTGTCTCCTCTACGGTATTTCAACTGCATTGTTTTTCTTATGTTTTAGAAGTTTCTTCAGGGATTAAAATATGGAAACTTAATTTATCACTGCATTGCATAAATTAATAATACTGTTTCATCACTCCAAATACAAAACCCTCTCTTTATCTATTGATGTCAAATATTTTGCATATGCATCTGCTATAGGCCCTAATAAAAATCCTTTAAAATCTTGTATAGCACAGGTCTCCTAGCAACAAATTAGCTCTTCACACACCTTATAATTCACATTGTTTATAAATAAAACTTTTACTTTAGAACAGCCTTATATTTCAAAATAATGGCAAAGATCATACAGAGAGTTTCCATAAACACCACACTCAGTCTTCCCGTGATTAAAACTTGTGTAGTTATGGTGTTCAACTGTTTGGTCAGGTAAGTACTGGCCTGATTATCACTGTGAGGATATCCTCAGTAAGCTGATTGCATCTATGGCTGATGACATTACAATGACTGAGGAGTTGCCTTCAACAATGAGAGGAGTCTCATCCAATCGGTTGAAGGCTTTAAAAGGACAAGTGATGATTTCAATAGTCAGAAGAGAGAATTTCCATCTCTACTTCAGCCAGCTGGGTCCTCCTGGGAAATTCATCAAAAGCCTTCATTGGAGTTCCCAGCTTGCAGTTTTCTCTACAGAATTTGGACTTGCCCATTGCCATAGTTGGGTGAGCCAATTTCTATTTTAAAATCTCATGGTATTTACATTATACGCATACACACACGCACATTTTGTTGATTCTGTTTCCCTAGAGAACCCTGACTAATACCATAAGCATGTTATGGTTGTTACAGTTAATTAATGTTGATACATTATTATCACCAAAAGTCATATGTTATTAAGAATTTCTTGTTTCTACCTAATGTCCTTTTTCTGTTCCAGGATGCCATCCATGATACCACATTGCATTTAGCTATCATAGCTTCTTAGGCTCCTCTTGGCTGTGGATGTTTCCCAGACATTCTTTGTCTGCGGTGACCTTGAAAGTCTTGAGAAGTGCTGCTCAAGTACTTTGCAGAAAGCGCCTCAATTAGAATTCCTCCAGTAATTAGACGGAGGTAGTGGGATTTGGGGAGGAAGATTACACAGATAAAGGGCTGTTTTCTGCACATACCAAGGACGCATGCTGACAGCATGACTGATTGCTGTGGGCATTAGCCTTGGTCGCCTGGCCCAGGCAGTGTTTAAGTTGGTTTAGATTTCTCTATTTGTAAAGTGCTTTTCGTACTTTACTCTCTGAGAGGAAGTCACTATTCACAACCTACTCTCAAAGAATGGGGAATTATCCTTCACCTTCCTGTGTGCAGAGCATCTACATAAATCATTTAAAATTCTTCTGCAAAGGAGATTAATCTCATTTCCCAAATTTACTTATGTATTCAATCATTTGATTATATCTACATGAATATTGTTCATACTTTGATTTATAATGTACTATTGTTTTATTGATTCTGTCGCACAAATTATTTGTTTACCCACTGAGGGCTCTGAGGGCTGCTATGGCCCTTTGTTATACTCTATCACCCTGTTTTTTCTTTGTTTTAGCACTTCTTTACTGTCTGGCACTATAGGGTGCGCTGCGCTTACCTAGCGAATTTCCTTCTCTAGGCCTAGAATCAACCAGTTCTTTAAGAAACTCTGTTTCCTTTTATTGGAGAATGTTATTACTAACCAAGATCTGTGCATAGGCATTATAGTTAACTCTGAGGTATTATTTCTTCTAAGGTTTCTCCCCTGACAATGCAAGGAAATATAAACGCTGTTTAGTACAGAGACGGAGGGAGAGAGAGAGAGAGGGAAAGAAGGCGATTTATATCTACTGTAAGCTAGACATGAGTTCATATTGATATATTTACAACTCAATTCCATTACCACATGAATGGTTCTCACCTTTTCTCCTATGTGTCTATAAACTCCCATTCCCACAGTGAGAACCTGCCTCCTACCCATCTACTGTCCGTTTAATTGTTCTTTTCCAATATATAATAGTACCAGAAGTATAAACCAATACTTTTGTCACAGAGAAAGAGACTTTGGCAACTAGAAGATGGGGCGGGTATACAGTTTCTTTTGTTTTCAGTTTTTTCTACTCATTTCCAAAGTTACTTAAGTCAGCAACTTTCCCAAAATATTTCAGTGAGGAGTGTTTTATATATTGCCACAGAGTTAAATTGTTTTGTCACATTCTGCACTCCATACTGGTATCACCCAATATCAGATGATTATCTAAAATTTGCATCCATTAAGGGAAATTCTTTGTCTTGTAAAGTTTTTCATTTTGAAATGTTCATATTGTAATGTGTCCATCATTACAGTATTATACAGAATAATTTCACTGGCCTAAAAAGAAATGCTATACTTCTCCTCTACCAGACCCTTAGCAATTACTGATCTCTTTGCCAATATGGTTCATCTTTATAGTTACCCCTTTTCAAAATAATTTGGATCATATAGTATGTAGCTTTCTCAGACTTTTGTCTTTTATTGTCAATATGCATTTAAAATTCATCCATGTAGTTTCATGACTTGATAGCTTATTTCTATTTATCACTGAATAATGTGGATCATATTCCTTCATAAAGGTATACCACAAATTGTTTTTCAATTTTTCTATTGAAGGGCACTTAAATTACTCCCGGTGTGTTGGCAATTATGAATAAAGCTCCTGTGAATATCCACATGTAGGGTTTTTTTCCTTAATGATGTGTTATTTTAATATTATTATTAAATTGAAGCTGAGGTTGAGAGAGAATATGCATGACTTTGCTATCTTTCCTCATAAACAGCTGCAGAAGACTACACCTTTGAAGAAGAACATAAAGAGAAACAAGAACTAAACTCCATTCAAGAATAATGCATGCAATTCAATTATTTTACAGCCTTGTACAATTTAATTGTAGTACTAGATCCAAGAATACATTTCATGAGAAGTAATCAGTAGTAAGTGTATATTTTACCATTCATCTTTAAAATTTCTTAATCAATAAATCTCAGTAATTATTCCCAAAGACTTGTCCAAGCAGAATCTTGGGTCTTATTAGTAGAAAACATATTTTAAGATGGAAAAATAATCATTATGAAGCATAAAAAGATTTCAACATTTCTTTGGAAATACATCTTGATAATAGCCACTGTTCATCACCATACAAAAAAGAGGATTAATTCACTGTGGCATAGGGAGTCCTGACATCTCCTAAATGCCCAAAATAGTTTCTCTGAGATTGTTTACATTGTCCAGGGTTCAAAGACCAAGGTACCACCTCCAGGGCTGGAAGCAAACAAGCTCTGCTTCTCTGATGCTAAGCTTCTAGTGCTCCTCTGGTAATAAGCTTCGTGCACATGTGCTAGGAAGCTGGGCAGCTTGTCAGCAGCTACTTTTGATTCTGTGCAGCCTCCCCATCCTACTCCAGTAAGTCATGACCCTTGATTACCAAACTTCCAACTGATGTCCACCAGCAGGTCCAGCTCAAGGCAACTGCATTCATGCATGTCCCAGCAGCTCACATGTCTTTAGTTCATTAACGCCCCCAGTATCTGGACCATGTTGTCAGAGGCTTCTTCACATACCTTCTTAAACTGGAGCACACGAGCCACTTCACTGCATACATGCTTCACACACTGGTAGAGTTTGAAGATGAGCACATCTTGAATGTTTGAACTCAGACTTTGGGTCCGGAGTTTCTGCAGGCTATGCTTAGACAGCTGCAGACCTCCTCAGGGCTCTATGGTTCAGGGGGAAGAGCATCCTCTATGACCAACAACATCTCTTCCAGACTGACTTTTCCTTTGGCCTGCACCTTCTCCAGCCACAGTAGTTCATCCCATTGCAGACCTTTGTTCTTAATCAGGAGCTTTGCAGCCAGGTGACAACCCATCACCCTGATACTGAAATGAAAGTTGCTACTTTTTATTCATTACCACAAAAGCTGTTGGCAATCACAAACACTGCTCCACTTAGGAGTTTCATATTAGTTGCCCTCAGAGGACTAAATTCTATTAATGTGGTAATTCCTTCTTCTGCAATAAATGATATGGACTGGTCTATGCCTCCTCCTTCAGTGCCAAAATAACGTTCACTCTTGGTGCAGATTTCTGCAAGTTCTGCCTTGGATAGGTTCATTCCCAGTGCCGTGAGTGGTACCAAACCAGCACAACAGATCAAAGCAATGGAGCTGGCGAGGCCAGAACTTGGTGTGATCTTTCCGTCTACCAGGCAATTCATTCCAGTCAGGTTATTAAGACCAAAGTGTTTCTGAATTCCTTTAAATCCACATAGGGAATAGTTGTGCCACAGAGGCATAGTTTTGTCAATCTGAATGTCATTAACAGTAGTGCTGAAGTCTGTATTGGCCAGCTGGATAGTGTGTGTTTTCACAGCTTCTACAGCTATCAGCATATCTTGTTCTACAACCATAAGAAGAACAGAATAGCTACAGTGACCTATATGCTCTCCTATTATGTTGATTTTTCCTGGTGCTCGAACCTAAAACTTGGGAATGGATCCAACCTTACAATAAAACATGTCCTTCAACTTCAACAATCTGGGATGTTCTGCCACCTGGGCTGACACGTGGCAGGGCACTCCATAGCTATACTTAACCAGACCCTTCTTTCTTTTGCAGCTTCAACTGGCAAAAGCCCACATACAGGTTTTTGTGTGGACATAACTTTTCGAAAAAATTTGGCAAATACATAAGAGTGTGATTATTATATTGCATGTTAAGACTATGTCTAGCTTTGTAATAAACTGCCAAATTATCTTCCAAGTCGACTGTACCATTTCACATTCCTACCAAGGATGTCTGAATGTTCCTGTTTCTTCTCATCCCTGTCAAATTTTCTGGATTTTAGCCAATCTAAATGTATGTCATAGATACTCATTATTTTAATTTGCAACTCCATAATGACAATTATGTTGAGCATCTTTTCATATGTTTATTTGTCATGTGAATATCTATGTTTTTACGAGATGCCTGCTCAGATCCTTAAATTTAGTCAGAGATTTTTCAATTAGGTTGGTTCTTTTCTAATTTTTGAGTTTTAAAATTTCTTTGTATATTTTATGTGTATGTATATATATGTTTTGCAAATATATTCTCTAATTGTGTAACATTTTATCAAGAAAAATTATCCTTTTTTCTTTTTTATTGATCATGCTTTGCATTGTATTTAAACACTCATTTAAAGCCAAAGTCACTTCGATTTTCTCCTATGTTTTCTTCTAGGTTTTATAATTTGTATTTTAAATTTAAGTATTTAGATGTATAATCTATTTTGACTAAATTTTTGTGAAAGGTGTAAGTTCAGTGGTCAGTGTCTTTTTTTTTAACTTTTTTGCAAATGGAAATTCAATTGTTCTACCACCATTTGTGAAAAACACTGTCTTTTCTTCATCGGATTGGCTTTAATCCTTTTCCAGTCGACTATACTTGTGTAGGTCTGATTTTGAGCTCCGTATTCTCTACCATTGACCTATGTGTCTATTCTTTCACCAATACCACGTTGCACTGAAAATTGGAGCTTTGTGGTTAGTCTTGAAGTCATGAAATGTGAGTGATTAAATGGTGTTCATCTTCTTTAAGGTTGTGTTGGCTCTTCTTGTTCTGCTTTTCCTTATAAGCTTTAGACTCCTTTTGACGATCTCTTTCTTGTTCTAAGGACAGGAATGATGGCTTCTAAGCTTTTAAGTCGGAGCTGAACCTGGAAGTCTTTCTCTTTTTTTGTCTCTCTCTGTCTTTTAATTGAATATTGGTCATAGTGTGTGAAAGTAGAATGGAACCTGACATGAATAAGATTTATACTTAGAAATGGGCATGCTTCTTTTACTATCAGATCATCACTGCAGGTTTTGAGTCAATCTAGACGGCATTTTAGCTGGGTTTGAGGATTCTCACTGTTAAAGTTTCTGTGAGTGCACAGCAAGCTTCGAATTCCTACTGTGATCACAGCTTCTGCCTTGTGCTTAGTATGAGGTCTGAACTGCCGGTGAGTTTAACTAAGTATTCCTGCTCAGATTTCCGGATGTCTGAACCACGGGAGTGACTCTCTGTATTCATGTCCCTCCCCTAACAAGAGTCCACAGGCTTGTTAACTCCTTCAAGGCTCATAATGAAGGCAGAAGATTCTTAATTATCTGACTTCCTTCTCAGTCTTGGACAGGCTCTGTGCATCTGAACTTCATGGGTAGGATTAGCTCACCATTCTTATCTTTTCCCCAATAGCAAGTAACTTCTGCACCCCTACTCATTGCCAGATGCAATGCTAGCAGATTTCCTGACCCTACTAGGGTGGCCATCTAACTCTGCCTGGTGTCAGGCTGGTTTGTCTACTCCTGTCCTACCAGCAGCTGTCCTTTGATTTGTGCCTGAGGACGGTCTGTACACAAATGATGTTCCTATGTGGTATTTGAACAGTGCCTTTTACTCACGTATGATCTAGAGCACTGACAGTGTTTTTCGAGTTTTCAAATTGAGGCAGGCCCTGCATACTAGCACCATGGTGGTTGGGGTAGGGAGTGGAGGTAGCTCTAGCAGGCCTCCTGCTTCACACCCACTGCTTCTTGGCCCTTGGAAAAGACTGATGAGATTGTCTATATTCCTCTTGTGTACAGAGTTTCCCGGATTTCAAGTGACTCTAAACTGTCATACTAGTCCACTCTGGGATATAAAAAATATATATTTTTTAGCTGTTTCCTTCTTGCCAGCTTTTATGGTGGACCCCTCTACTTCACATGCTCTAACAAAGGTGAAATAGTTTGGGTGTCATTGGGATTCAGTAAGCATAATTGTATCTTTAGATATCTGTCATCATTATTTGGCTTGTTCTAACTCCTAGAGTGGAAGACATTCTTTTGCCACTTTTACACCCGAGAGGAACTAGTTCTCTTAACTTTATATTTAAATAATAATATTTTCCTTATTTTCACTTCTATTAGTTTTAATTTTCCTTGTTCCTACACTTAATTTTTTTCTAAAAGTACATATTGCATTAACATATGCAATCAATTTGAATTCCCTAAAAACATGTAGTAATTAGAAAACACCCTCACTACACCTCCTGCAATTGTACTCATATGCTTATACAATACTTAAGTGTTACATTTTCCAGTCCCTTAAAGAAACTTTTAATCTTTTTCTTCCCATTGACAAGTTACAGAAATCCGTTTCTTTATTACAGAGGAACTTTTAGAATGCCAGTACAGTCCTGGGCATGGTGTTAAGTGATGTGAACATATAATAAAACAACAGAATATCCTCACTTTCAAGGGAATCTACCTAAGTATGGGAAATAGAAAATCAAATCACTTCCAGACCGGTTGGCATAGGCAGAAAGGTTGGCCCAGGGGCAGATAGTCAGAAGTTCTATTTCTGTTTGAAGGCATAAAGGAGCTCCATGGAGTGGAGAGATTGTATCTTGAAAGGAGCTCTATAAAGTATAGAGATGATGTCTTCACTTAGTCATACTAATTTCTAGAGGTTAGAATGTCAGGCATTCTAATTTTCATTTTCATTAATTGTGCAGCTGAGGTCTAAACTATAAGATACATGTGTTTGGATACTGAATATTGGCTTATTTTATGCCTAATATTATCAATCTTTGTTAAAAAAATAGTCAAACCACACCTAAGGATGTACATTATCCTCAATGGACACAAATGAAAACACTTCATTTGATAACCACCATTCAACTGCCTGAAAAACATTCAATTCATTCATGAAATAACCTCGAAAAAATAGCAATAATAATGGAATTTTTGAGATTAACAATAAACCATCATTGATAAATGATGTTTCATCTACACGTTTGTTTACACTGTCATAAGAAATGATGAGCCATTCTTGCAGTTATTTCTAACTTTGACTTTTTTCCATGTTTTCATTCATTTCATCCAAACTCCCGCGTTCTGCCATGTTATATAATTCGCTATAGTGGTGACAACTGTTATTTTTCACTTTATTGGGAGATAAAAACAATCACTTTGAGCCAGCCAGGCTGTCACTTCCCGTTGCTGTGGGTTAGCATGATCTGCCATCCAAAATTAACCGCCACGTTAGAGGAGCCACGATGATCATGAATGGCGTCATGGTAATAGTCAGTACAAGTCTGGCATTTGCTTCTGGAATCAATTACTGCCAAAGACATCCTACGCCAAGATTTCTAGCAAGGGAATCTGCAGAACTATAGTGAATCAATGTAAATAAAGAATGATAAGTCTTAAAGGCCAGGATGTCATATAATCCTATGGTTATGTGCCTCAGAGTTTAAATCAATATGACTTTAAAAGAGTAGAAATGTCAGGAATGTTCAAATTTAACCATGAATGATGAAAATGTGTTGGTGGTAACAACTCCGAGAAATAAACCGCTTGCTTTGGGAGAAAAATAAATAGTGCAATACATTAAAACAAGGCTTTTCTTGAGTAGAAATGTGTGTGTGAATGTGTCCAATGTGTGTGGTTGTGTTTTATTTTTTTTGCATGCTTTGTGGTGGAAGTCTCATTTCATTCTTTTTCCATATGAATATCTCCTTATTGTAGCATCATTTGTTGAATTTTTGTTTGTTTAGTTTTCATTTGTTTGCTTGCTTGTTTGTTTGGGAAGTGTGTGGGTTGGGAATCGAACCCAGGTCTCCCGCATGGCAGGCGAGAATTCTACGACTGAACTACCCTTGCACCCACAGGTTGTGCATTTTTAAATTACGTACTTAGAGAGGTAGCTTCCACAATATTCAAAAGGAAAAAAGTCAACAATAGAGCTTCCGAGTAATATGGTTTCACTATGTTATAAATAAATGGAGCAGTAGTGTGAAAGAAATTTTAAGTCTAACCTTCAAGTTGAGTTTATAGGAGATTAAGGGACTGCTGCTTTTTTAAATTTATGATTTTGGATTAATTTTAGACTTATCTTAAAAAATAGTACAGAATCCCAGCATGTATTTTAGCCAACTTTCCCCAATGATAATGACTTATATAGCTATAGAATGTTATTAAAACCAGGAAATTGACATTGGTACAATTCTACTAAACTGCACACCCTATTCAGATTTCACAAGTTATTAAAAGTACTCATTAAAGAAATTGGTATATAGTGCTATGAAATTATACCACATGCAACCACCACCACAAAGAGGATACAATACTCTTCTGTTACCACGGAGAAACTCCCTCATGCTATTTAATTATAGTTACACTGTCTCCTCCACCCAGTTCTTAGAAAATATTAATCTGTACTACATTACTGTAATTTGCTATTTAAGAAAATTACTATTATGGATTGAATTGTGTACTCCAAAAAGATTCATTCAAGTCCTAACCCCAGTCCCATGAATATAATCCTATTTAGAAAGAAGATCTTTGAAGATTTTACTAGTTAAAATGAGACCAAACTGGATTAGGTTATACCTTAATTCAATCTACTTGGTATCCTTACACAGAAAAAGAATTTGGACACAATCAGTAAGAGACAGAGAAGAGACAGCCATGTCACAGAGGCAGAAGCCTGGCCTTGCTGACACCTTGAATTCACATTTCTAGCTTCCAAAATTGTGAAACAATAGATTACTATTGTTTAAAACTATCTAGCTTGTGGTACTTTCCTAAAAGAGCCCCATAAAACTAAGATATATACATGGAATCATACAGTATAAGACTTTTTGAGATCAGGTTTTTTCACTTAGCATAATGCCACTGAAATTCATGCAAGTTGTTGAATGTATCAATAGTTCTTTCACTTTTATTTCTGACAAATAGTACATTATTCAGGTGTACTATAGTTTGTTTATTGACTCAGGATATTTCATTTTATTCCCCAGTACTTGCCTTGTATATACAAAATTACAATGTAAATTCTTCTAATTTTTTCTTGTGATCACAAGTATTCAGTGTTCTAGGGAAATACACAGGTGAAAAACTACTGGGGTAAATGGCAGCTGTATATCATGGAAGAAAATTCCAGCCTGTTTCAGTGTGGCTATACAATTTTATGTTCATATCAGAAATTAATGAGAGAACTGGTTGCTCTATATCCTCATCAAGACATAGGATTGTCTGTATTTTTTGCTTTAGAAAAGTGGGGGGCTGAATAGCCTTACTTTTTACCTGATCTTAGTGGGAATACCTTCATTTGAGCCTTTTGATATCAAATATGATGTTAAGTGTAAGTTTATGTGAATATCGTTTTATCAAGCTGTTGGGGATCTCTTGTACTTCCAATTCTCTGAGGTTTTGTCAGATGAATATAGAAAAATTTGCCAAATGCTTTTTCTGCAACTGTTGAAATGATCAAATGCTTTGCTGTTTTATGCTATTGCTATAGTGAATGAATGGATTGATTTTGGACACTTAATTCTTACATTTCTCAATTAACAAACTTGGGCATGATTTATTGCTGGATTGAATTTGGTAAAACTTTATCAATCATTTGTACTTATATGCTTGTCTTAATGAGGTACGCCAGTCTCTAGTTTTTTTGTTTTTTGTTTTTCTCTTTTAAGTTCTTTCTCTGGTATTCATATGGGAGTAATGCTGGCTTCATAAAATGAGTTGCAAAGTATTCTCTTAGTTGCAGTGTTCAGGAAGGATTTGTAGAGAATTGTTAGTGTTTCTCCCTAAAAAGTGAGGTAGAAATTTACATTATACTTCCTCCTGGCCTTTGCTATTGTAGTCGATCATTTTTACTTATACTTACATTATAAAAACCGTGCAACAAATTTTCTTTATTTCATTAAAATTACAGATTTTAGGAAATTTTAATAATAAGAATTTTTATGTGCTTCATTCCTTTGTATAGCTTCACATTTCTATTTGGTACCAGTTTCCTCTGTTGATGGCTTCCTTTAGCATTTATTTTAATGCAGTATGTCGAAAGATAGATGCTTTCAGCTTTTGTTTGTTTAAAAATATTTATCTTATTTTTATAATAAACTATTTTATAACAGATTAAAATTTATAGAAAAATTCCACAGAATACAGAGAGTTTCCATATACCTCCCCCACACACTCAGTTTCTCCCCTTATTATACATTTGATGAACCATTATTGATGTATTATTAGCAAATAAGGTTCATAGTTTGCCTTAGAGCTTATTCTTTATGTTACAGTTCTATGGGTTTTGACAAATATATAATGTCATGCAGCAGCAATTATGATATTATACAGAATAGTTTCTTGTTCTAAAATGCTCTGTGCTTCTTTTGTTCATTCTCCTACAAATACCTGAACCTGTGGCAACCATTGATCTTTTTAGCATCTCTATGGGGTTACCTTTTCCAGAAAGTTTGTAGACTTTCAGATTGGCTTCTTTCACTTAGAAATATGCATTTATTTTTTCATGGGTTAATAGCTCATTTCATTTTATTGTGGAATAATATTCCCTAATGTATTTGTCCGTGGTTTATTTATCCACTCACTTATTGAAGCACCTTCTGGTTCTTTCTAATTTTCAGCAATTAAGAATAAACATTGCTCTCTTTCTCCGCCGGCCCGCCACGCGGCGCCCAAGCCCCGCAGCGGCCGAGCCGCCCGACCTCCTTCTCCCCTCTCTTTCTCCGCCGGCCCGCCGCGCGGCGCCCAAGCCCCGCGGCGGCCGAGCCGCCCGACCTCCTTCTCCCCTCTCTTTCTCCGCCGGCCCGCCGCGCGGCGCCCAAGCCCCGCAGCAGCCGAGCCGCCCGACCTCCTTCTCCCCTCTCTTCCCCCTCCTGCTCCGGCTGCTCTCCAACCACCACGGTGCCCTCTTCCCCCGCCTTCACCGTGCTCCTCCGCCACCAGCCTCGACAGCCTTGCCGCCCTCACCTTTCCTCCTCCAGAGCAGCTACTGGGGGAGTGGAGATAATACAGAGCAGCTCCCGGAGCCACGACGGAGATCAAAGGGACAGCGGACCCCATCCTGGAACGGCTGACTATCTGGGAGAACCAGCTCCGGTGAGATCACCAAGGGGCACGGGCTTTCCTGGGTGGGACGACAAGCGACCGGAGTCCCTCCCTTCCACCTTCCTGGGCCAGCTGGTAGAATTGGACAGGCGGTCCCCTTAGGCCGCGGCGGCTGGTGCCCCCACCACACGAGGCCCCCCGGAACAACTGAGATAGTTGGGTCGGAAACCCCCAGACTGCGGAGAACAGTGACCGGGGGATCCCTTCCAAACACGTGACTCCCCCGTCAGCTGGGAACAGTGTACTCTCCCGGGCTGCGACAGCTGGCGCCCTCCCGCCACGCTTGGTGCCCCGCGCCGACTGGCTAATTTGGCCGGACGCTCACCTGTGCTGCGACGGCCGGCGACCCTCCCCACGTTTGGAACCCCGGGCCGGCTGGCATTCTTCCAAGACGCTTAGGTTGCCGAACCTCCCCTACGGCGAGAGTTTTCCAGAGTTGAGGGACCCACAGCAACTTTCGCTGGTGGAACCCACAGACAGGCGTGTGCCACGAGCGCCACCTACTGGGCAGGATAGGAAGAACAGAACCCAGAGATTGCACAGAAAAATCTTTCAAGCTGTGGGGTCGAACACCCGGGGAAATCTGACTAAATGCCCAGACGCCAGCAGAAGATAACGGATCACGCTCAGAAAATTGAACATATGGCCCAGTCAAACGAAGAAACCAATAGTTCAAATGAGATACAGGAGCTGAAACAACTAATGCTGAATATACGAACAGAAATGGAAAACCTCTTCAAAAATGAAATCGATAAATTGAGGGAGGACATGAAGAAGACATGGGCTGAACATAAAGAAGAAATAGAAAAACTGAAAAAACAAATCACAGAACTTATGGAAGTGAAAGATAAAGTAGAAAAGATGGAAAAAACAATGGATACCTACAATGACAGATTTAAAGAAACAGAAGATAGAATTAGTGATTTGGAGGATGAAACATCTGAATTCCAAAAAGAAACAGAAACTATCCGGAAAAGAATGGAAAAATTTGAACAAGGTATCAGGGAACTCAAGGACAATGTGAACCGTACAAATATACGTGTAGTGGGTATCCCAGAAGGAGAAGAGAAGGGAAAAGGAGGAGAAAAACTAATGGAAGAAATTATCACTGAAAATTTCCCAACTCTTATGAAAGACCTAAAATTACAGATCCAAGAAGTGCAGCGCACCCCAAAGAGATTAGACACAAATAGGCGTTCCCCAAGACACTTACTAGTTAGAATGTCAGAGGTCAAAGAGAAAGAGAGGATCTTGAAGGCAGCGAGAGAAAAACAATCCGTCACATACAAGGGAAACCCAATAAGACTATGTGTAGATTTCTCAGCAGAAACCATGGAAGCTAGAAGACAGTGGGATGATATATTTAAGTTACTAAAAGAGAAAAACTGCCAGCCAAGACTCCTATATCCAGCAAAATTGTCCTTCAAAAATGAGGGAGAAATTAAAACATTTTCAGACAAAAAGTCACTAAGAGAATTTTTGACCAAGAGACCAGCTCTGCAAGAAATACTAAAGGAAGCACTAGAGTCAGATACAAAAAGACAGAAGAGAGAGACATGGAGAAAAGTGTAGAAAGAAGGAAAGTCAGATATGATATATATAATACAAAAGGCAAAATGGTAGAAGAAAATATTATCCAAACAGTAATAACTCTAAATGTCAATGGACTGAATTCCCCAATTAAAAGACATAGACTGGCAGAATGGATTAAAAAACAGGATCCTTCTATATGCTGTCTACAGGAAACACATCTTAGACCCAAAGATAAATATAGGTTGAAAGTGAAAGGTTTGGAAAAGATATTTCATGCAAACAACAACCAGAAAAGAGCAGGAGTGGCTATACTAATATCCAACAAATTAGACTTCAAATGTAAAACAGTTAAAAGAGACAAAGAAGGACACTATATACTATTAAAAGGAACAATTAAGCAAGAAGACATAACAATCATAAATATTTACGCACCGAACCAGAATGCCCCAAAATACGTGAGGAATACACTGCAAACACTGAAGAGGGAAATAGACACATATACCATAATAGTTGGAGACTTCAATTCACCACTCTCATCAATGGACAGAACATCTACACAGAGGATCAATAAAGAAATAGAGAACCTGAATATTACTATAAATGAACTTGACTTAACAGATATTTATAGGACATTACATCCCACAACAGCAGGATACACCTTTTTCTCAAGTGCTCATGGATCATTCTCAAAGATAGACCATATGCTGGGTCACAAAGCAAGTCTTAACAAATTTAAAAATATTGAAATCATACACAACACTTTCTCGGATCATAAAGGAATGAAGTTGGAAATCAATAATAGGCGGAGGGCCAGAAAATTCATAAATACATGGAGGCTCAACAACACACTCTTAAACAACAAGTGGGTCAAAGAAGAAATTGCAAGAGAAATTAGTAAATACCTAGAGGCAAATGAAAATGAAGATACAACATATCAAAACTTATGGGACGCAGCAAAGGCAGTGCTAAGAGGGAAATTTATTGCCCTAAATGCATTTATCAGAAAAGAAGAAAAGGCAAAAATGCAGGAATTAACTGTCCACTTGGAAGAACTGGAGAAAGAACAGCAAACTAATCCCAAAGCAAGCAAAAGGAAAGAAATAACAAAGGTTAGAGCAGAAATAAATGAAATTGAAAACATGAAAACAATAGAGAAAATCAATAAGACCAGAAGTTGGTTCTATGAGAAAATCAACAAGATTGATGGGCCCTTAGCAAGATTGACAAAAAGAAGAAGAGAGAGGATGCAAATAAATAAGATTAGAAATGAAAGAGGAGACATAACTACTGACCTCACAGAAATAAAGGAGGTAATAACAGGATACTATGAACAACTTTACGCTAATAAATACAACAATTTAGAAGAAATGGACAGGTTCCTGGAAAGACATGAACAACCAACTTTGACTCAAGAAGAAATAGACGACCTCAACAAACCAATCACAAGTAAAGAGATTGAATTAGTTATTCAAAAGCTCCCTAAAAAGAAAAGTCCAGGACCAGACGGCTTCACATGTGAATTCTATCAAACATTCCAGAAAGAATTAGTACCTACTCTCCTCAAACTCTTCAACATAATCGAAGTGGAGGGAAAACTACCTAATTCATTCTATGAAGCCAACATCACCCTCATACCATAACCAGGCAAAGATATTACAAAAAAAGAAAACTACAGACCAATCTCTCTAATGAATACAGATGCAAAAATCCTCAATAAAATTCTAGCAAATCGTATCCAACAACACATTAAAAGAATTATACATCATGACCAAGTAGGATTCATCCCAGGTATGCAAGGATGGTTCAACATAAGAAAATCAATTAATGTAATACACCATATCAACAAATCAAAGCAGAAAAATCACATGATCATCTCAATTGATGCAGAGAAGGCATTTGACAAGATTCAACATCCTTTCCTGCTGAAAACACTTCAAAAGATAGGAATACAAGGGAACTTCCTTAAAATGATAGAGGGAATATATGAAAAACCCACAGCTAAGATCATCCTCAATGGGGAAAAATTGAAAACTTTCCCCCTAAGATCAGGAACAAGACAAGGATGTCCACTATCACCACTATTATTCAACATTGTGTTGGAAGTTCTAGCCAGAGCAATTAGGCAAGAAAAAGAAATACAAGGCATCAAAATAGGAAAGGAAGAAGTAAAACTATCACTGTTTGCAGATGATATGATACTATATGTAGAAAACCCAGAAAAATCCACAACAAAATTACTAGAGCTAATAAATGAGTACAGCAAAGTAGCAGGCTACAAGATCAACATTCAAAAATCTGTAGCTTTTCTATACACTAGTAATGAGCAAGCTGAGGCGGAAATCAAGAAACGAATCCCATTTACAATCGCAACTAAAAGAATAAAATACCTAGGAATAAATTTAACCAAAGAGACAAAAAACCTATATAAAGAAAACTACAAAAAACTGTTAAAAGAAATCACAGAAGACCTAAATAGATGGAAGGGCATACCGTGTTCATGGATTGGAAGACTAAATATAGTTAAGATGTCAATCCTACCTAAATTGATTTACAGATTCAATGCAATACCAATCAAAATCCCAACAACTTATTTTTCAGAAATAGAAAAACCAATAAGCAAATTTATCTGGAAGGGCAGGGTGCCCCGAATTGCTAAAAACATCTTGAGGGAAAAAAACGAAGCTGGAGGTCTCGCGCTGCCTGACTTTAAGGCATACTATGAAGCCACAGTGGTCAAAACAGCATGGTATTGGCATAAAGATAGATATATCGACCAATGGAATCGAATAGAGTGCTCAGATATAGACCCTCTCATCTATGGACATTTTATCTTTGATAAGGCAGTCAAGCCAACTCACCTGGGACAGAGCAGTCTCTTCAATAAATGGTGCCTAGAGAACTGGATATCCATATGCAAAAGAATGAAAAAAGACCCATCTCTCACACCCTATACAAAAGTTAACTCAAAATGGATCAAAGATCTAAACATTAGGTCTAAGACCATAAAACAGATAGAGGAAAATGTTGGGAGATATCTTATGGATCTTACAACTGGAGGTGGTTTTATGGACCTTAAACCTAAAGCAAGAACACTGAAGAAGGAAATAAATAAATGGGAGCTCCTCAAAATTAAACACTTTTGTGCATCAGAGAACTTCATCAAGAAAGTAGAAAGACAGCCTACACAATGGGAGACAATATTTGGAAACGACATATCAGATAAAGGTCTAGTATCCAGAATTTATAAAGAGATTATTCAACTCAACAACAAAAAGACAGCCAACCCAATTACAAAATGGGAAAAAGACTTAAACAGACACCTACCAGAAGAAGAAATACGGATGGCCAAGAGGCACATGAAGAGATGCTCAATGTCTCTGGCCATTAGAGAAATGCAAATCAAAACCACAATGAGATATCATCTCACACCCACCAGAATGGCCATTATCAACAAAACAGAAAATGACAAGTGCTGGAGAGGATGCGGAGAAAGAGGCACACTTATCCACTGTTGGTGGGAATGTCAAAGGGTGCAACCACTGTGGAAGGCAGTTTGGCGGTTCCTCAAAAAGCTGAATATAGAATTGCCATACGACCCAGCAATACCATTGCTAGGTATCTACTCAAAGGACTTAAGGGCAAAGACACAAACGGACATTTGCACACCAATGTTTATAGCAGCGTTATTTACAATTGCAAAGAGATGGAAACAGCCAAAATCTCCATCAACAGAAGAGTGGCTAAACAAACTGTGGTATATACATACGATGGAATATTATGCAGCTTTAAGACAAGATAAACTTATGAACCATGTAATAACATGGATGGACCTAGAGAATATTATGCTGAGTGAATCCAGCCAAAAACTAAAGGACAAATACTGTATGGTCCCACTGATGTGAACGGACATTCGAGAATAAACTTGAAATATGTCATTGGTAACAGAGTTCAGCAGGAGTTAGAAACAGGGTAAGACAATGGGTAATTGAAGCTGAAGGGATACAGACTGTGCAACAGGACTAGATACAAAAACTCAAAAATGGACAGCACAATAATACCTAATTGTAAAGTAATCATGTTAAAATACTGAATGAAGCTGCATCTGAGCTATAGGGTTTTTTTTGTTTTTGTTTGCTTGTTGGTTTGTTTGTTGTTGTTGTTTTTTACTATTACTACTACTTTTATTTCTTTTCTTTATATTAACATTTTATATCTTTTTCTGTTGTGTTGCTAGTTCCTCTAAACCGATGCAAATGTACTAAGAAACAATGATCATGCATCTATGTGATGATGTTAAGAATTACTGAGTGCATATGTAGAATGGTATGATTTCTAAATGTTGTGTTAATTTCTTTTTTTTTTTTTTCCGTTAATAAAAAATAAAAAAAAAAAAAAAAAGAATAAACATTCATGGGCAGGTTTTTGTATGGACATAAGTTTTCACCTTTTTTTGGGTACATACTCAGGAGAAGAATTGATGGATCATATAGTAAGTCTTATGTTTAGCTTTATTAGAAACTGTCAAACATCTTCCATAATGGCTTTACCATTTGCATTCCTAAAGCAGTGAGAATTCCTGTCATTCCATATTCTTCAAAGCATTTGGCACTGGCATTGTTTTGGATTTTAGTCATTCTATTTGGTGTGCAGTGATATCACATTGTTAATTTAATTTGTACAACTCTAATGAAATATTATAATGAGCAACTTTTCATAATCTTATTTTCTATTCTGCATATCTTCTCTGGTGAGGTGTGTTTGCCTATTTTTAATTCAGCTGTTTGCTTTCTTTTTATTAAGTTTTTAGAGTCCCTGGTGTATTTTAGATAACAATACTTTTATCAGATGTGTTTTGTAAATATTTTCTACCAGCCTGTGGTTTGTGTTTTCATTCTCTTAACAGTATCCTTCACAGAGGAGGCATTTTTTAGTTTTAAAAAAGTCCTACTTAATTTTTTATTTCATGGATTATGCTTTTGGGGTTGTATCTAAAAAGTTATCACTAAACCCAGTCACCTACGTATTTTCCTATTTCATCTTAGAGAAGTTGTAGAATTTTACATTTAAGTCTCTGATCAGGTTTGAATTGATTTTTGTGAAAGGCAGAAGGTCTGTATCTAGATTAATACATGTATATATATAATTTTTGCATGTAGATATCCTGTTATTCTAGAACCGTTTGTTGAAAAGACCATCTTTTCTCAAATGAATTGCTTTTGCTCCTTTGTCAAAGATCACTTGACTATATTTGTGTGGGCTTATTTCTGGCTTCTTAATTATTTTCTTTTGATCTACTTGTCAGTTCTTTTGCCAATATCGCAGTCTCAATTATGGTAACTTTATGCTAAATTTTGAGGTCAGGTAGTGGCAGTCTTCTGGGTTTTTGCCCTTGCATATAAACTTTAGAATCACTTTGTCAATTTACACAAAATAACTTGTTGGGATATTGATTGGGATTGTTTTGAATCAATATATCAAGGCAGAAGAATTGGCATTTTAGTAACATTGAGTTTTCCTAACCGTGAACAAGGAATATCTCTACATACATTTCGATCGTCTTTGACTTCTTTTATTAGAGTTTTATAGCTTTCGTCATATAAAGATTGTTCTATTATTTTTTGGAAAAAATTTTTTACTTAGTAGAAACCATTAGTTTGACATTTTTTAAAAGTACTTTAAATGTGGGGTTTCAATATCTTCTGGCTTGCATCATTCTTATTTATAAAACTATTGTGATTTATATGCTATGTGTTTTTTTTATTCCCTAGCTTCTTTTAAGATATTCTCTTTATCATTGGTTGTAACTACTTGGATTATGATATGCCTTAATGTAGTTTTCCTCATTTCCCTTGTCCTTATGATTTATTCAGCTTCTTATCTGGAGTTTTATACTTTCTATAAAATTTGGAAAATTTTTTGCTATTATTTATTTAAATATTTTTCTGAACTTCCCCCACTTCTGATAGTCTTATTCTTCAGATTTTTTTTTCTCTATGTTTTATTCTGGATACTTTCTTTTCCAACATCTTCAAGTTCATTACTCTTTTCTTCTGCAATATCTAATCTGCCATGTAGGATATTTTTCATTTGAAAATTTGTTTTCGGTCTTTTTTCCTATCTTTCATGTCTCTATTTAGTGCATTCAATCTTGTTCTAACTTTTGAACATGGAAAGCTATTTTAGTGTCCATGTCTATCAACTGTATCAAACAGCCATTTCTGAGATATTTTTAAATGGTTGATTTTTCTTCACCTTGTGGCTCAATGTTCCTGTTTTTATGTTACTGGAATCAAAAAATATATATTATTAAATGTCAGTCAGTGTGAATTTTACCTTACTGAATATTGGATATTATCGTATTTCCTTAAATATTTTTTACCCCTCTTGTGGGAAACAGTTGAATTACGGGAAAATAACAGACTCTTTTGGGCGTTGCTTTTTTTTTTTTGTATGCTGTATTACGGGGGTCACATTTCATTCTTTTTCTATGTAAGTATCCTGTTATTGTAGTGCAATTTGTTGAATTTATTTATGTTTGTTTTTTCTTTCTTTTGTTTGTTTGTTTGTTTTTGGGAAGTGCATGGACTGGGAAATGAACATGGGTCTCCCGCATGTCAGGCAAGAATTCTACCACTGAGCTACCCTTGCACCCCTTTAAGCCTTGCTTTTGAACATTTTTAGGTAGAAGCAGAGCAGCATTTGTTCTAAGGTTAATTTTTCTTTATTATTGAGGTTACTACTTCTCAATACTTTAGCCAGTGCTAGTCAACTATTAGTTCCTACTCTGCCTAGTGGGAACAGCCATCATTCCATGATTTTTGTAAACTCAAGGAAATTTTCCTCTAATTCTTTTGGGTTTTCCTTTCACCCAGCCTCTAATAGTTTTCACACAGAAGTGAACAAAGTTTTCATTTTTTAGCTCTCTCACCTCCAATCTTCTACCTTGTGAATATTGTTTGCTTTGGCACCCCAAATGCCCAAACTTCTCTCCTCAAATCAGGGAGATTGCTGAGCTCTGCCTGTGGGCTCCCTTCCTGCACAATGATTAGAAAATTCCCTGTTGGCAGTAATTTGGTAATATTGTTGGATTCACCTCCTTTATCTTTTACTGCTCAAGAGTCGCTGTCCTTTGTCTGATATTAAAAATATTTAGACCATTATTGCTTATATTTTGTGCATTTTATTTGTCATTTTTTTTCAATCTGAAAGGTATGTACTCTTACTGTTCAGATTTTAGGCTCACCAGTATTTTTGACATGGCATTCTCCCTTAGTTCTTTTCCCTTCTCCCTAGCCTTCTAATTTGACCTCTCTACCAACTTTGAAAATATATTCTTGGATTGCATTATCTAGCCATCTTCTTGCAATAACCAGACATCAAGGATCTTCATAATTGTATAAGCTATTGAAGGCAGTTGTGTCATACCACTTATCCCAAAGATGGGTCAATCTTTGAACATTTCATGGACTTTCTTTTTTTGGTTCTGGGTAAATAAAAATGAAAATTGTTTTCTCACATTAAAAATTATTGTGTGTATGTGTGTGTGCTTGTCTATATAGTGTGTGTTTATATGTGTATGTATGCATCCATGTCAAAATGTTAAGACATCTATTTTCCCCTAAGATCAGAAACAAGATAAGGATGTCCACTATCACTATCAGCATTGTGTTGGAAGTTCCAGCCAAAGCAATTAGACAAGAAAAAGAAGTACACGGCATCAAAATTGGAAAGGAAGAAGTAAAATTCTCACTGTTTGCACATGATAGGATACTGTATGTTGAAAACCAAAAAAAATCCACAGCAAAGCAATGAGAGCTAATAAATAAGTACAGCAAAGTGGCAGGTTACAAGATCAATACTCAAAAATCGTTGGTGTTTCTACACACTTGTGATGAACAATTTGAGGGGGAAATCAAGAAAAAAATGTTACGACATCTATATCAGCTGACTGCTGTGATTTGAGAAGACCTTTTTATGATTTGATCAAATATAAATGATAAAAAGAATTACAACATGGATCAGTAAAGTTTTTCTTTGCTGGATAGTAAATATTTCAGATTTTGATGGCCATATTATTTCTGAAGCAACTACTCAATTCTCTCATCATAGTGGGAAAGCAGCCATGGACAATACCAAGGCATGGACATGTCTGTTTTCCAATAACCTTTATTGATAAAAATAAGTAATAGACATGTTTGGCATATCATTATGGCATAGTTCACAAACTCCTTGGTTAAAAGATATCTTAGTTATAATTTACAGATCAACTTTCCCAACTCCTATAGATCTTCAATCCCTTAGAAATTTAAGGGATGCATGTAGGGCCAAAATTTCTTAAAATGTCCTTTAAACAATACTATTTTATTTGTTGAGGACAAGGAAAGGGTCATTTTGGAGCCATAGTAATGCCATATCTGAGATATTTAGACAATTATAAGGGAAATGTTTCCTTTAAAAAAAACAAAGGCCCCTCAACAATTTTAAATTCATTTTTTGTCCTGTTTATTGCTTCTGCAGACTGATTATATGTAATGATGATACTGCTAAAAGCTGTTCTATGTGTTTCTCTCATTATTTGTTCCACTTCAGCTATATTTTTCTGGCATGGAGAGATAAGGTTTAGGGACTCCCTGCCATGACATAAATCTTCTGTAAAATTTATTACATTTTTTTAAAACTCCAGGCATATTTTTATATACCACTTAAGTCTTGCTAGAACTAGGATTAGAATCTATTAGCTAGGGGTTGGTGTGGTGGTGGCTCAGTGGCAGAATTCTTGCCTGCTGTGCCGGAGACCTGGATTCAATTCCCGGTGCCTGCCCATCCTGCCCATGCAAAAAAAAAATAAGATATTAAACATATATAATCTACTAGATAGGCATCAGAATAAAATTGATGTGATAATTAAAGTTATGCTTATTTTTATTGACATTTCATTTATTTTTGCCTAGGTCTTCTATTATATATATTGAGTTATTTTATAAGACAGGTTCAATCTTTGCCTATATTCAGCTTCTAATCTGTCATCAAATTATGTAAAAATGAATAAATTAGCTTCAGTTGAATTAGATGTGCATCACAATTTTACACTTAAAAATTAAACTCATTTCTATATGTAAGCAACTCATTATTTATAAGTGCATTTACTAATTTCCTAGATACTCTTCACTTGGTATAGGCTATTTTACGAAAGTGGGGATTTGTTCGATCACTAGCAAAATTAAAGTCTTCATTGATAACAGATGCCTAACTTTATTCTGATGTCCTACTCTTTCCCACATAAAAGGAATTTGACTGCAACCATGGCTCAGGAATAAAACCAGATGTGCCTGCTATATGTCACCTTTAGGAAAAAGCCAGTACGTTGAATCATTTAAAGGTGAGTACCATATCCTCTCTGCTACAGCAACCCTAAATACCATCACATGATGTCAAAATATAGTTCTCTCTCTTTCAAACCACTGTTATTTTAGGTCCTTATTGCAGTAGCCAATTTTATTAGAGCACTGTTCTCAGTTCTATTCAATAAAATGTGAAAGAGTCTGTCACAATTTTTGGGACAGTTTTTTTTGTTTTGTTTTGTTTTGTTTTTTGCTTCTAAGATATAAGCACTAAAGCATTCAGCTCCAGACTGAAAATGAAGCTGAAGCTGCTGCAACCATCCTGAGACTATGAGCGGACTACTGAAGGCAAGACCCACATACCAAACCGGGATAAAAAAATATCCAGGCCCTGAATTCAATAATTTTGCTGCTGAGGCAACCAACCATTAAATCTACCTTTTTATCCAGTGTTCTTATCATATAAGATATTTAGAAAATTTTTAAACCAGTTGAGTTGGTGTTTTCATGAACCATGACTAAAGGAAGCCTGACTTTATCACCTTATATCTCCAAGGCAGGCAGGGCTAGGTTTCTCAGCAACTATTTCATTTCTCCAACTCTACCTTGTTTCTGTCCCATGTGGTAGTGCTTGGAGAAGCAGTGCTAGTAAGACAAATGTTTCAGGGCAATGTTAGAGCATCGTGAGAGAAGCAGACTGACAGCGCTTCCCCAAATTTGCTTTCTCTGTATGATGCCAAAACAAATTCACATAACTGTGGCCAACTGCTAGACCACATTAACATGGGAAGGAGAAAAATCGGTTAAGAATAGTAAACTATTATTGGCTTAGATGACATAAAGAATACAAGCAAATCAAAGACATGATCCTTGCCCTCAAAGAAATCAGATTATTATAGATATCCCATGACGTCTAAATAATTTTACTCATATTTTGCGGTAACTCTTACTACACACTCATGCACTAGACACTGGGCAAGATGGCAAGAATACAAAGGAAATCGAAGTTCCTGTACTTCCAACAACCAAACCAATGACTACAGTACAGACTATTAGGTTCTATAATTGATAAATCAGAATGCTATGGAGTCAAGAAAAGGGAGCCAGAAAATGAGATTGAAGGATATGGAAAACTTGAGGGATTGCCTTCCCTGAATTTTGAAGGAAAAAAAAAGAGCTATACAAACCAAGTTAAACTTGAGGCAGAATATAGAGTACTTCATGTCAAAAAGACTCAAACGAGACAGAGGTCATGATCTATCAGTAATCTAGAAGTAATGGAGTATAGTTGTAGCCTAGAATGCAAGGTCAATAGTGGTAAGAAGTAATGCGACAGAAGTAGAGGAAAAGGTTGCTTTACTCAGGAGCTTAAAAGTAGGCTTGGAAGAAATGCAGTCATAAATTTAAATAGTAGGGTGATATGTCTTATTTTGTATTTTAGACTAATATTCTGACAGCATTTTGCGAATTGGACTGGAAAAGGTGTGGCTCTATTACAAGGCAATTTTAGCAATGCAAGCAAGAAATGTAGGAATGATAAAATGGGGATAGATTTCAAGGCCATCCATGAGGTAAGAGAAATAAAACATAGAAATTCTTTCAAAATGTTGATATCTAAGCATTCTATATATGCTCCCCAGGATGATAAGTAAATTATCTACTTTAATCTTCATTAAAAACCACAACAGTATGAAACAGGCATTATGAGATAAAACTCCTAAGTAGCAGACTTAGGATTCAAACCTGGTGTGGCTTACTATGAACTTAATAATTTTAAACACTGCACTACGCAAGATTTAATTTTTGTTTAACAAATATTTATTTACCATGTGCCAGAAACTCTATTATAAGTGCATTTAAAATACTAACTCACTGAAAAAATATATACATATATATTAACTCAGTTTTAGACCTGTTGAGTTTATGTGTTATGTGAGAGAGTGATGTTTAAATACCCATAAAAATGCATGTATATGTATATGTATATATTTGAATATATACATTTGATAATCATCAGCCAATAGTCTTTATATAAGCCTCTCAGGGAGAGTATGCCAGTGTGGAGAAGAGATTGCTTGCAGCTGAACTGTTGGAGGAGCGAGCTCTGAAACAAGACTCAGAGGAAGAGACCAAAAATGAAATTTTTGGAAACCACATGAGCAGAAAGAGAAATGAATTAAAGAAGGGACAACATTCTCATCTCTGGCCAAGCTGAAGTAAAGAATGGATCATATTTTCCATTAGTCTTAGCCACATAATCATTGCCATCCTTAGTGGAATGGTGGAAGCAGAAATCCATACGTAAAGGTTTGAGGTGAGAAGTAGTAGTTTCACATGAGCTGGTTATGCAAAGAATAGCATGACATGAGAAATACAAGGTATGCTTCTAAGGAAGACTGAATTAGAAAGCTTCTCAGAGGAAAAAGTGATGTGAGAATAGGATAACAGACATGGTGCAAAATATTCAAAAACTTATAAGCCAAGGTTCAAATCCAAAAATATTTCTTATATGTTCAGGGCACAGGATATAGTCTGACAAAATAGAGGATAAAATCAAGCACGCTTTTCCTAATGGTCAGTACTGCAAATAATGAGTTATTTAGGGATGTGTTGGTGATGAATTGTTCTGGATGTCCTTGAAGTAGGACAAATGAGTCTCATGAATCAAGTATACTGGGGTTTGTTTGGATCTGAAAGCAGGTCACTTTGACTTTTCTGGAATTTTATTACTTGTAAAATTTAAGAAGTATTTCCATTTTTACAAAAAGGGAATGCAAATATTTCTTGGAACATTTAAGTTGTGCATGTGTTTAATGAGGATAGAGATCTATATTTAAATTTTTTAATATTAAAAATGAATTGATATTTGAATATGAAATAAATTTACATAAAATATCTATAGAGCCAGGAAGTATCAAAACTTTCTTTCATCAATCGCAGTTGCTCTGTGTTTGAAAGTAATTAGCAATGTGTTCCATGCACTAGGGGACAGCTAACTACAATTCATAATTATAGTCAAGTCCCTAATGTAGGTTTTTCCTAAGCAAGAAGGAAAAACTATAGATTTTATTTTCCATGTTTTTTATATAACAGGCATTAGGGAAAGAAAGAACAATAAATCACCAAACTTATATATCTTCTCTCTCTCTCTCTCTCCCTCTATATATAGAAATATTCAGCCAGCTGTCAGAGCCCATGCAGCCAAGAACCTCAAATGAGCTGACCTACTTTTAGTTTGGTGCAGTGTTCCCTTTTCCATCTCAGTTAATTATACCTTTAGAGACAATTCATATTTGTTTATAAAAAAGGAAGGAAAAAAGAAAATCCCCCATTTTTTTGAGTAATGATAATGACCTTATATGTCTTGTAATTCGGCTTGTTTTTAAATGTAAAATTGCTTCTCTTGTTTGGGAACAATTTCCTTTAAGTGTTTTTATTTTAATTTTTTCCTTTATAGGTGTCAAATAGAAAGTCTTTTAAATTGGGGAAATGGCAGTCACGTCTCTCCCAAGTTGATCAATGTCATTTTGCAAATGATCGCCTCTGATTTCCCAAATGTCACATGCATGCAACAGAAAAAGCTTATACAATTTGAAAAGTAGAAAACATGTGAGGGTCAGAAAAATATGCTTATTTTGTCTCCCATCTTCACTGTTGGGCCAGTCTTTTAGTCTCCTTGTGCTTCTATACAACCATCTCTAAAATGGGTATTAAAATGATGCATGATGCATGCCTTCCCAGTGCCTGCCCATGCAAAAAAAAAAAAAAAAAAGATGCATGCCACTCTCACATTTGGACCAAAGAAATTAGAAAATCATTATCTTCTGAAATTATTTGAGGTTCTCACATTAACTAGCTTAGCTGTTCAAATATGTGAAATATATTACTTCACAGTGGCAGGACAAGTTTTATTAGGGATTTTTTTTTATAATTTCACATAAAAGCACAGTTTATATACAGAGTAAAAATTGAGGGCTAAAAAGGAAAATGCATGTGAAATGAAGATCTGTTTGAAATTTTAGATATATTTAGTATTATCAATGAACATTTTCCTGTACTAACTTATACTTACAAAATCAAAGAAAAATTCTAATATAGTCATAAGAAGGTAGGTTTTGCTGTGATTTCAAGTAAACCGCCAAATCTCTATGATTCAGAAAAATAAACATCTACTGTTTCCTAAAGTAAAGTCAAATGTGGGTTAAATAGCCTTTGCCCTTTTTGAAACTGGCCTATTAGGATATGTGTCCCTATTTGTCATGAAATGTAAAAAGACCACATTGAAAGCACTGACATTTAAGAATTGTAATTCAGGCAGGAAGTGATATGCCTTTTAATCTTTCATTCTTGAGAAGTAAAGACATGAGCCCATCCAGATGCAAAGTGGTTTATTACAAAGCATCTTCTTGCCTCAGCACTAGCTGAGATTTAGAAGGGAATTAGAACCATTTTTACCTCCCCCACCAGCAGTGATGCTGGATATGTGAGTTTTTCAAGGCCACATTTTGCAGCAAACTTTGCCCTTTGCCATTCACTCACTTTAGAGTGGAAGAAAATATGTGAAATCTGCAGATGTTTCCAACAGATTCCTTAATTAGGACTAGCAAAGTTATTTTCCTGAAGTCTTCTTGTGGTAGGCAGAATTGGTCCCCCAGGATGGCTATATGTTAATCCCTGGAATCTGTGAATGTTTCCTTCCATGACAAAAGAGACTTTGCAGATGTGATTTATTAAGGACATTTGTAAGGGGATGTTTCCCTGAATTATCAAGGTGGGCTCCATCTAATCACAAGTCCTTAAAAGCTGGCAGCCTTTCCTGGCAGCAGTCAGAGGGAGATGGAATATGGAAGGAGGGCAAGAGAGATGCACCCTTGCTGGTTTTGAAGATGGAAAAAGGAGATCACAAGCCAAGGTTTGTAGACAGCCTCTAGAAACTGGAAAAGGCAAGGAAACAATTTTCCCCTAGAGTTTCCAGAAAGAAGTGCAGCTATGCCTAGATCTTGATTTTAGCCTGGTGAGAACCAGGTCAATATTTAATTTCAGAACCTCAAGATAGTAAATTGGTGTTATTTTAAGTGACTACATTGATGGTTATTTGTTATAGCAGCAATAGGAAATTAAAACACTAAGGGTTATGCACCAGATACTTTTTCTTCATTGATGCCAATGTTTTGTTAGATTCCAAATTCCTTCTTTTAAATCTCTGCTCCATAAAATATACATAGAGTTTCTGTTTTCCTAGGTAAACCCTGAATGATTCAGAAATTAGTAATATGAAGTAAGGTCCTACTGCAACAAATCCCAAATTGTTTGTTTCAGTGACCAGGGAGAGGGTAGCAGTGAAGAAGAACTAGAATTTACAAGCAAGAAAAGTAGACACCCAAGTTATGTAGCCAAACCAAAATAAAGCAAAACAAAAGTCACATTTGTTCTGAGGCCATAGCAATCTAAAGAAATAACTGGAAAGAATCAGAAAGATAGTGTGTGCTGATTTCTCCTGCTAATTAACAAAGTAGCAAGAAGAAGACAAGTTCAAACAAAGATTTATGATAAAAAATGAAAGAATGTAAAAAGTCCAAAAATTGGGGGCTAGTCACGAACAGAAAATCCGACAGTACCTGAATCTTACACAGTAGGAAATATAATGGAAAACAGAAGACTTTGAGTGACAAAAGTTCATTGTTGGGATTCCACGCCAACACCCCCAGCCCCAGAAAAGAGACTCAGTTTTGTGACACAGTTTAAATGAAAAAGTTAGGCTCCCAACTCAAAATTAGGCTTTCTATGCCCCCAAGCCTTTAAAGGGAGACAAGTAGGGTGCAGGGAGGGGAGGGGAGGGGAAAGAGAAAGCAAGTAAAGAAGGGAGAGTTGTAGAGAACGTCTGAGAAAGAAATCTGGATGTGATTATCTACATGGAACAGATTTTAGGAAAAAAGTTTATCAGTTTTCTATCCAGATTTCAGGAAAAGAGTTAAACAGTTTTCTAAATATTTTCAATAAAACCATGAGCATGGCTTAAAAAAAAAACAAAAAAAAAACCTTCTTTAGATTCCCCAACTCACATGAAGAATAGAGTAGAAAATCTGTGAAGCACTTAAGAAGATTCCCCACTTCCTGCTTCCCGTGTGGCAAAAAAGAATTCCAGGCAAAGAACTGAAAATAACAGTCATTAGGATCATGTAAGATCAAGGCATGGCAATGGTGTCCCAGAGATCAAATCTGTAATTTTTGAAGTCCCTGTAGACAACCTGCCACAGATTATTTTTACCAGAATCAAGAGTGGCAGGGAAGATGGCTTCGCGGAAGTGACATTCATACTTTAGCTGGCAAGTGCCTTGTGCCAGAGACCAAAACTGCTGGCCAGAACTTCCCCAAGCTCACCCGTGCATTTTAGTTGTAGGAACTGCAGCCTCTATCATATTCCACACCAGAAGTTGTATGTTTCTAATATTAGCAACCCAGTAAGAACCTACTGCTAAAAGAGTGATTGATGTCCAATGTTCTCAAGTGCTAATCAGAATGTTGAAACTAATGCCTTAGCCTTTGTCATTAGCTTCCTTTTAAATACAATCTGGTAACATTCTTGGGTATATTGCTCACTATTTTTTAAGTCACACCACAAATTGCTTTGTCTTTCTCATGCCCTAAAATGTTTTCCCCTTTTTACACATGTAATTATACCTAGGTAATTATTGCTATGTAATTGCATGTAAGTAATTACCGTTCCTGCTTATTTTCAGAAGTTTTTCTAGACTTCTGCTCACAACTCTGGTCCTTTATACATCCAATCATATACAGTTTTCTCCACCAGGTCCAGATGGAGCCCCTTTTTGACCGCTGATGTTCTCAATGAAGACAAGGTATTTGCTCTGCCCCTAATAATGGGGCAGACTATTGCTTATTCGCCTTTTGATGTTTCCTTGCTTTTATTTTCAATTATATATATTTATTTGCTTTTCCCCTACTTCCAATAAAAGGTAATATTAATGTGTGTCTAAATTTTGATTATTTTGTAATAGTGAAAATTGGTCAAAACGTGTGCAATTAGTATTCTTATTGTGTATTTGTGCTTCTTAATTTAAATGGCCCATCATATGATCCTCTAATGTTAAATAACTATTTAAATGTAAATATCATCTATAATACCAACTCTAAATACAGCAATGGATAGTAATTTACAATATATTCCCCTCTTCCTTCTCTAATCTTGTACTCATCCTTATAATAATGTTATCATTATTATTTGCATATCATACTATCCATATAATGTAATATTTAATTTTCTCTACTTAACATTATATTTCGAATACACTTGTATGTCTTACCTAGAGAACTACTTAAGTCTTTCCAAATGTTGATTACTTTTGCACTCTATCCGAAAACCATATTTATTTACAATCTTATTTTAAACGGGATTATGTTGATCAATAGTTGGGAGCTTTTTTTTTTTTTTTTTTTACTTTGCTTTGTTTTTAAAGTTTTATATCGCAAAAATGCCAAAATGAACATTGTTATAGATACTATGAATATTTGTGGGAATTTGGGGGGAACACTGTTTGAAATATAAATGTTTGATCAAACATTATCCTATTTGGAGTTTAGTCAATAAGGCAAAATCTTCCACAAAATATTCCTAACAGTTTAGGAGATGAGCCATGTGTTGGGTAGAATAAAGCTCCCCTTCCTCAACAACGTTCATACCCTGTTCTCCAGAACCTGTGAATATGTTACTGTACATGGCAAATTACTTTGCACATATAATTAAGGTCAAGGACTGCACTCAATCTGATATTTCCGGGTTTGAAAATGGAGAAAAGGCATCTGAACCTAAGGGAAGTGGAAAACCTCCAGAATTGTCTCCATGAGCCTCCAGAAAGAAACACAGCCCTGCCAACATCTTAATCTTGGCCTGGTGAAAACCTCTGAACATTCACATCTTTTAAGTCAATAGATTTGTGGTAATTTGTTCTAGCAGCAATAGAAAACAAATAGAGATCATCGCCCACATCCTTGTTAGAAATAGATATCATCTTCATTTTTTTTTTTTTTAGGAATCTGAACATTGCATATTGTTGTTTGACTGTTTACTTCAATTATACATGAATTTGAGCCTGTGTTCATATTTTAGTGGCTAGTCTGCTATTTGGAAATTTTACTGACTTGATAATCTTCCCACATCTGTTAAAGAGCCCACATATTTTAATGGAGTAAAGGTGGTATGAATTCTCTATAAATGAAGTGTCTAGAGAAAAACACCAAGGTGTTTTTTTTACTTGATTCAAGACAGTTATATCATCTGTGGTGGGTAATTCTTTCTATCTTGAGGAATTCTCATTTCTCCCAAATATTCATAGCTATAGGAGTCACTAACCAGTTATAATAGCTGAATGAAGGAATACTTCTGCCAATTTAACAGCAGAATATTAAACTTGTTATCAGGAGATAAATCACCTATCTGATGTAATGTAACAATTTAATAAATTGTCACTAGGCCAATTAGTATTTGCTTGTACCTAGCTCTTTCTTGACATCCTTTTATTTCCAAGTCACTTGAAAAGACAAGATATTTTTGTTAGTTGATGCCCAGTGTAATTAGCTTTCATTGAAGAATTGATTTTACATTAAGGAAGATAAATATTAAAGTATCGGCAGATTCATGTTGTTTTTATAAAGACTGACATTTTACAGATAAAAAGACATTTCAGTGTCATTACATTGTCCTTTTTGTGTGATGACAGCATGTATAATACTTGTACCGAATATAGCAAGTCTGAACTTTTGACTTTGTTGAAGAGGGCAGGTTAAAACCTTTAAATCTGTATTAAATAACCATGTAATCGTACCTATTTATACAAAATGCCATAACACGACCTTTTTCTTTTCTAAGGAAATCTATCCTTGGAAAACTTGCAGGCCATTTAATATGACATAGACTAAATTTCCACAGACTTTTTGAATTGTGTGAGTAATTACATGTACATCTTTACCTTGGCTTTATTTATGACTAAGACGATATTGGTAAAAGGAAGTGATTATTGAGTCAATTACTTTGGTAACTTATTTTGTACATTTTGATGTGTGTACATGCATGCATGTAGACATGTATGCATTCTTTTATCTATGGTGAAATTGTCAGGAATCAAAATTTTCAATTCCTGTATTGAAATTAGATTAATTTTTCAAGATAGTTCATGAATAACACAAAAATCAAATTCTTTAAAAGTAAAAACAAAACAAATAACTAAAAATGTAAATATTGAAGAATTGTGATCAATGTTTCTTGGAATAAAGTGATATGGAGAATAGAAACTTGAATTCTTGTAATGATATATATATATATATATAAAGTTTTCAAATTAGTATTTTATAATAGTCTTGCAGTAAATATTTCTTCAGACCAATTCAGCATGGGAATTTGGACATTAAGCAAGATCATTGCCCTAAAGAAATCTATCTCCATGTGGTACCCTTTGATCTTTAGACACAAATATCTACCCACAGATTAGATATCTCTTCTTGGCTGAATAACAGGTAATCTTCTTCAGTTTAAGGTTTTCTTCCGTTCCTCCAAAACGTAAACCCTTTGTGCTTCCCATCACAGTGAATGATATTATTGAAAATGCCGTCTGTTTTAATCCTCCCTCTCCCTCATCTTACTCCAAGCCTGCTTGTTCCCCAAAAATCTAGAAGCCCTGAAAAACTGTGACAGGATTGGGGAGTGGCAACTTTATCTAATCCTAGTGTTTAGATCTGTTTTAATAAATGCAATGGCCAATGATTTCTCTAAGGTGTCTGGTAAACCTCCTTAAGGTTCTTCCTTGAAAACATGACCTTCCCCCTCCATTTCCAAAAACTAGAGTCCTTTAGCTCACACCAGTCTTTGGAAATCTCACTAGTTGCTTCCATGCTTCTCATAGGCAATGCCTCTTTAGCAAGTTAACATATCCCCTTCATTTTGCTTCCGGCTTTTGTGAAAATCCACTCTTTAAGATTATTTATGCTTCCTATGATCCCTTCTTTGGATTCATTCCACTTCCACCCCAATCTCTGAGAGGCAAAGAAATACAAAGACCCAATTATAGTAATATCAAAGGAAAAATACTTAGAATAGCACATGCAATTTGATATCTCAAAATGTATTTGGCTATAAGTATATATGTAGTTTTGATGTTTTCTTGTGTTTGTGTGTGCGTGTGTGTGTGTATGTGTGTGTTTGTTTGTGTTTACTGATTTCCTGGACTATTTTATACTTCCTCTAATTGTAGGAAAACTTAAAATAGCAATAAATCAATCTTCTTTTTCTTTCTTAAACTACTATCAATAAAAAGTTGATTTGTTTTCTTAGCACCTTATTGTGATCTGTTGAGTATCAACCAATCTATAACAATATTTTCATACTAAATGTATCCACAGGTATATGGAGATCTGTGTATAGACACACACTTAATTGTCAGAGTTTTTAACCTGTGGCCTATGGATGCTACAAGATGTGTAAATATGATTTAAGGGATCTAAGAACTTCCTAATAATATGTGAAACATTTTTGTTCATTTGCAAGTTTCTAGGGCTAGTAACCATAGTTTTCATCAGATTTCAAATGGATGCCTGGACCTCATAAACGTCTGGAAACAAGTATTTCATTTTCTCATGCTATCCAGGGAAATGAGGGTGAAATAAAATTTCATCATATTTCAAACATGGGATGAAATAAATGGCATACTTCATGAAAGCTGAAATTAATTAACACACTGATTTTGTTTTCAATTAAGGAAAACAAAAAGGCATATACACAAAACTGAAGGTATCCAGTTTCTCTGAATGTCAGAGAGGCAGAGGGAAATAGGACAGAAAACAATGCTGTGATCTCCTTCAAATTCTAGCTTAATTTTTAGGCCCTAAAATTAGTTGCATTCACTTCTCTGTGTACTGCAACTTATTCCAGTTGGCCTGAGGCCACTTGCCAATAGTAGCTTCCCCTGTAGAATAAGCATTGAAAAGTTATCCATGGAAATTTCTTTACACAATTCTAATCGTGAGATGTGTTTTCACTTTAAATAGTACCTGCTTTGAAAAATCTTTCACATCAAGCAACACATATTTTGAATAGAAATACAAATGGGAAATTTCTCCGATTTGATTTTTGTCATTCTCCTTATTTTGTGTCACATTATCACATGTTTGCGCTCATAATATCTTATGTTAAAGCATTTTTTCCTGAGAGGTCAAAAAATAAAAAGCCATAAAATCTGGGTGCTTATACATGGTCATTCGATGAGTTTTAGATTGCATAAAACATGCCTAAATAGCAGCCTTAGCCAAATTAACAGTAGGTAGTTTGAATCAGTATTAGGAAAGAAAAAGCACTCACCCACCAGAGCAAATAGGTCAACGAAGTGTTTCCCATTAATTTTCTGATGCTTGACATAAATAGGGCAGTGAAGGAACAAGTTGCCCTGGGGTACTGTTGATGATGTGAAAGTTTCAATCTCTTCTGGATATGAATCATTGCCAGAAGGAGCCGTTCGGTCCCGAGGTAAGTCCAGCACCTGACACCTTGATCATTGAGCATATTGCCTCCAGTTTATTCCTTTGATAATGGGCCTCTTTTTCAAGGTTAGGAGGAAGTATCAAATATCTCATAAAATAGCCTGAGCCTGTGGGAGAAAAAGAAATAATTTCAGTAGAGAGAAGAGAAAATGAAGAGTGCAAGCAAAGTTAAACTTGAGGTTTAATTGTATAACTGGAACATCCACACGTGCCTAAACTGAGGTAAAGGAATTTACTGGTGCCCAGTAAGGCAGGAAAAACTTCTTCACTAGGTTGACCAGAAGAAAAATAAAAATAAAAAATTCTTTTTTATTTACACCACCGAGGTCTAAATAAAATAACTGAACACAGTTATTTTTGGATCATAATGACATTTCCTTTACTTCAAGTTCAATCAGCATTATTAATTTTCTCTTTAATATAATCAACTTTAACAGCCATCAATTTACCCAGTGTTAACAAGATTACTCTTTTCAACACAAATTTATTATGAGATATGTATATATATACATACACATAGTTAAAATGAATACGTCATTGTTCTAGTTGGCTAGCTGCTGGAATGCAACACACCAGAGATGGATTGGCTTTTAATAAAAGGGGATTTATTTTGTTAGTTCTTCAGAAGAAAGGCAGCTAACTTTCCACTGAGGTTCTTTCTTACGTGGGAAGGCTCAGGGTAATCTCTTCTGGCCTTCTCTCCAGGCCTCTGGATTCCAACAACTTTCCCCGGGATGATTTCTTTCTGCATCTCCAAAGACCTGGGCTGAGCTGCGAGTGCTGAGATGATGTATGCTGAGCTGTTTGGGCTGTGCTACATTGAGCTCTCTCATTTAAGCACCAGCCAATTAAGTTAAACAACATTCATTGCAGCAGGCACTCCTCCTAA
Source organism: Tamandua tetradactyla (assembly GCF_023851605.1). Classification (NCBI taxonomy): domain Eukaryota; kingdom Metazoa; phylum Chordata; class Mammalia; order Pilosa; family Myrmecophagidae; genus Tamandua; species Tamandua tetradactyla. The sequence goes on along the minus strand of NC_135328.1, from coordinate 85,568,823 downwards.
CCGACTGCAGATGTAATCAGCAACAAATAAGTTCACGTACCATTGGCTCATGTCCACAGCAGCAGAACTAGGTGCCTTCACCTGGCCAAGTTGACAACTGAATCTAACTACCACAGTCATAGTTAAGAAATATATCCCAAAATGCTGGTAAACCATACATGGATGGTTAGACATTATAATAGGCAAGAACTACAGGAATTCAAACTTTTATTAATTTATTCCATAACTTATTTTATAAATAATTAGTTATTTTTTTTTAAATATAGATGTACCCATGAATTATTTATCTCAATAACTGCATTTCTATTGGGGTCATCTTGTTAGTTTGATTTAGCTCTCTGTTGTGTTTTATCTATAAAGATTCTTTCTGGAAGCTTAGCCTCCTGCCCCCAGTCATCCTGTAAGATACAATACATTATTTTGGCACTGTTGATATCCCATGGAAAAAAAAAATTGATTAGAAACATTATTGCTGCCTTTGGAGATTACCCAGATATTTGCCATAAATGTGGTCTCAATTCAGCATATATTAGTGGGACTTTATTTCAGCATCTTAATGTCATTGTCCTGGAAGGCATCACTAATATTCTCTCAAAAAGTATTTTTTTCTCTTCTTCCTTTCTCCGTCAATTGATCCACTTCTTTCTTTCATTCTTTTTTGTCAGTATCATGAATGAAAAATATTTTATATTACTGAGAAATAGGAAGTTACTACTGAAGCACACATGCAAAACAGATTACTTGTGACTGATTTCCAACCTGGGACTGGAAATACCATCATTCACTTTCAAATGAAGGCAATAATGATTCAATAATGATTTGAAATAATGATTTCAAATGATCCAAGGCAATAATCCAAAGGTGGGCCACTCTCGGTATCAATCAATAGAAGTAAGCTGATCAAAAGATATTGAGATTAGTAGCTAAAGAATCTGTTCTCTAATGTGTACAAATCTCGTGAAAGCGGTGAAATTCAATCTTCCTATTTAAAACTAATGGCATACAAAGATAAGCATCTTAGTCAGAGGCTTTTACCTCCTTTCTTAAATGTATTAACTTTTCTCCTTTTTCTTCCCCAAATAAGAATTTCACAAACTTTCACACCTGCACCTTGCCTAAGAACTACTAAAAGTTCAATCTCCCAGAGTATACTGTTATGATCTTAACCCACAATAACTAATACCTCTTTTATACACATTGCAAAGGCAAGTGACTTTCCAGCTTCTCTCAGTAAGAGCTGGAATCACGTTTCCTATTCTTCATATCTTATAAACTGCTTTAATCAGTATAATATTGTGGAAGTGATTTTGTGTGTTTTCCAAGTCAAGGGCTAGGGAGCCCTTGCAGATTTTGCTTTCACCTTCTTAGAACCAGCTGCCACGTGAGGCAGCCTAATTTATGCACATAGACAATCCTCTGGGAGGAGAACCTAACAGCTCCAGACTAAGTCTTGGCATGTGGGAGGGGTGATAGGAGATCAACCAATACCCGGTGGACATGCCAACTGCACGATGAGCCCTCCTGACACTGCAAGGAGTTGATAAGAACCATCTCAGCTGAGATCTGCCTAAATTTTCCAAACCACAGAATTTTGAGCAAATAAATAGGAATTTCACTTAGGGATGATTTGTTAAAATATTATACATAATTAATACAACAGCTTTCCCACATTCGGAATGAGAGACAGAAAAAAAACTAGAAATATAATGATATTAATGCTAGCGGAGATGAACTTTTCTTTATTAACTGCTAGATTTATCTCATTTAATTCTCACCTGCTCCTTACAGGTAAGTATATATAGATCTATATCAAGAAAGACCAACAGTATCTTTCTATAAACAAAGAAAATGATTATATATATATTTATTTATTTATGTGTATATATATATGTATATATGTATTGTATGTATGTATATTCAGAATTAAAAATGAATCTCATCAGGGCTAAGGATGTTGATCAAAAAAATATGCATCAACCAAACAACATGAACAAAAGTTGTACATAGATTCCCTATTATTACAACAACATAGATTATTTCTCCAGTAATAAATCAATATAAATTATTTTAATGTATTTAGTCATTCTTATGATACTTACAGTATCGTAAAACATCAACAAGCCATTATATAAGTCATAATACTTAACAGCTGCTGAATTTATGGAATCAATAGCCTTGTTGCACATTGCCCTTTGTCTAAATTATTATATAAATAAACTTGAATTTTTTAAACATTTACTATAGTAAGGTTACTATACTCTTGCTTATAGTTCATGTTACTCTTTTTTCTTCTGAGAAGGGCCCTCATGGGGATTTTTCCTAGGGAATTCAATATAACTTCTATAATATGTATAGCATTTCATTTTGACAAATAGGGTTTTATATATTTTAGTAGTCATTTCATCAATTTTTAGGTTGTATACTCTCATTTTTCATTGTTAGTTAAAAATCTTAATCCTCATAGAGCTGAATGTTTACCCATATTTGTCTGAAGCCATTTGTTTTATACTTATATATTTAATCTAGCTGAAAATAATGTTACTATAAAGTGTGAAATATAAAAAGTTTTAATATTTTCCCCAATGTTTTAGCCAGATTTTTTAGTACCCTCTATTGAATGAATCATTTCTTTTCTCCATTAATTTTAAACGTCATTTTTGTCATTAGGGAAGATTCAGTTTCTAGGTAGTCACTTGTTTACCTTTATCCATCTGTGTTTATTTTCATAAGTACCATACCACAATGTTTGCAACAGCTTTATACTATACGTCACTGTTCAATAGCACACAGCTCTCCCTTTCCCATTCAAACTGCACCTGGATATTCTAAATGCTTTCATATTTCAGAAAATTTCTATGCAAATTTTTCAATTTCTCTCCCACACTGCCCACTCAGCCCCTAGTTTTGCCTGAAAACTTAAGAGAAAGTTGTGTAGACCCATAATAAATATTGAATCTTGTCATAAGTAATCTTCATGTTTCTTGTTTGATATCGTATGATCATTTACATTAATACATGCATGCCTATGTGAATATACTAGTAGGGATTCTTCAGAGAAACATAATGGACAAGAGATAAATATATTGAGTTTTATTATAGAAACTAGCTTAGGTGACCATGGAATTGACAAGTCTGAATTCCATAGGGCATATTGCAAGCTGGTAACTTAAGGGAGGTACATTTGCATTCCCAAGAGACGCTGGCTGCTTGAAGTAGAGATAGAAATTTTTTCTCACTGCTGAAATCCGGTTTTCATTTTAAGGTCTCCAACTGAATGGATGAGGAGACCCCTCTCACGGCTGAAGGCATTCTCCTTTGTTGATTGTCCAAGTAATCAGCCATGGATGCAGCCACTGACCTGATTTAAATCCATCTATGAAATACTTTCTTTAAAATGCTTTTTTCAGAAGAGAATTCTTTATAACTCCTAGTTTGCAAATGATGTATTCATTTAAAATAAGGTATTAGATTTTATCTGAAGTGTTTTCTGCATTTATTAGAATTGGACAGTACTTATTTTTCTTTCACTTACTCTCTCATATCTATTACATTACTTTATTGCTTAAGAGAATTCGTCATCAGACCACTATTATAAGAGCTAATTGCTTACTTTATACTCTGCATTTCTTACTCTAATTGATTTGGTAGAATTTTAGGAAGGATTTTTTGTTTTATGTACCTCTGAGAGAATGTTCAGTTATGCTCATGCCCTTTTTTTTTTTTTAAGAAATTAACCCAACATTTAGAAATCATACCATTCTACATATGCAATCAGTAATTCTTAACATCATCACATAGATGCATGATCATCGTTTCTTAGTACATTTACATTGGTTTAGAAGAACTAGCAACACAACAGAAAAAGATATAGAATGTTAATAAAGAGAAAAGAAATAAAAGTAATAATAATAGTAAAAAACAAACAAACAAAAACCTATAGCTCAGATGCTGCTTCATTCAGTGTTTTAACATGATTACTTTACAATTAGGTATTATTGTGCTGTCCATTTTTGAGTTTTTGTATCTAGTCCTGTTGCACAGTCTGTATCCCTTCAGCTCCAATTACCCATTATCTTACCCTGTTTCTAACTCCTGCTGGACTCTGATACAATGACATATTCCAAGTTTATTCTCGAATGTCCGTTCACATCAGTGGGACCATACAGTATTTGTCTTTTAGTTTTTGGCTGGACTCACTCAGCATAATGTTCTCTAGGTCCATCCATGTTATTACATGCTTCATAAGTTTATCCTGTCTTAAAGCTGCATAATATTCCATCGTATGTATATACCACAGTTTGTTTAGCCATTCTTCTATTGATGGACATTTTGGCTGTTTCCATCTCTTTGCAATTGTAAATAACGCTGCTATAAACATTGGTGTGCAAATGTCTGTTTGTGTCTTTGCACTTAAGTCCTTGGAGTAGATACCCAGCAATGGTATTGCTGGGTCGTATGGCAATTCTATATTCAGCTTTTTGAGGAACCGCCAAACTGCCTTCCACAGTGGTTGCACCATTTGACATTCCCACCAACAGTGGATAAGTGTGCCTCTTTCTCCGCATCCTCTCCAGCACTTGTCATTTTCTGTTTTGTTGATATTGGCCATTCTGGTGGGTGTGAGATGATATCTCATTGTGGTTTTGATTTGCGTTTCTCTAATGGCCAGGGACATTGAGCATCTCTTCATGTGCCTTTTGGCCATTTGTATTTCCTCTTCTGATAGGTGTCTGTTCAGGTCTTTTTCCCATTTTGTAATTGGGTTGGCTGTCTTTTTGTTGTTGAGATGAACAATCTCTTTATTAATTCTGGATACTAGACCTTTATCTGATATGTCATTTCCAAATATTATCTCCCATTGTGTAGGCTGTCTTTCTACTTTCTTGATGAAGTTCTTTGATGCACAAAAGTGTTTAATTTTGAGGAGTTCCCATTTATTTATTTCCTTCTTCAGTGCTCTTGCTTTAGGTTTAAGGTCCATAAAACCGCCTCCAATTGTAAGTTTCATAAGATATCTCCCTACATTTTCCTCTAACTGTTTTATGGTATTAGACCTAATGTTTAGATCTTTGATCCATTTTGAGTTAACTTTTGTGTAGGGTGTGAGATATGGGTCTTCTTTCATTCTTTTGCATATGGATATCCAGTTCTCTAGGCACCATTTATGGAAGAGACTGTTCTGTCCCAGGTGAGTTGGCTTGACTGCCTTATCAAAGATAAAATGTCCATAGATGAGAGGGTCTATATCTGAGCACTCTATTCGATTCCATTGGTCAATATATCTATCTTTATGCCAATACCATGCTGTTTTGACCACTGTGGCTTCATAATATGCCTTAAAGTCCGGCATCGCGAGACCTCCAGCTTCGTTTTTTTTCCTCAAGATGTTTTTAGCAATTTGGGGCACCCTGCCCTTCCAGATAAATTTGCTTATTGGTTTTTCTATTTCTGAAAAATAAGTTGTTGGGATTTTGATTGGTATTGCAATGAATCTGTAAATCAATTTAGGTAGAATTGACATCTTAACTATATTTAGTCTTCCAATCCATGAACACGGTATGCCCTTCCATCTATTTAGGTCTTCTGTGATTTCTTTTAGCAGTTTTTTGTAGTTTTCTTTATATAGGTTTTTTGTCTCTTTAGTTAAATTTATTCCTAGGTATTTTATTCTTTTAGTTGCAATTATAAATGGGATTTGTTTCTTGATTTCCCCCTCAGCTTGTTCATTACTAGTGTATAGAAATGCTACAGATTTTTGAATGTGGATCTTGTAACCTGCTACTTTGCTGTACTCATTTATTAGTTCTAGAAGTTTTGTTGTGGATTTTTCCGGGTTTTCGACATATAGTGTCATATCGTCTGCAAACAGTGATAGTTTTACTTCTTCCTTTCCAATTTTGATGCCCTGTATTTCTTTTTCTTGTCTAATTGCTCTGGCTAGAACCTCCAACACAATGTTGAATAATAGTGGTGATAGTGGACATCCTTGTCTTGTTCCTGATCTTAGGGGGAAAGTTTTCAATTTTTCCCCACTGAGGATGATATTAACTGTGGGTTTTTCATATATTCCCTCTATCATTTTAAGGAAGTTCCCTTGTATTCCTATCTTTTGAAGTGTTTTCAACAGGAAAGGATGTTGAATCTTGTCAAATGCCTTCTCTGCATCAATTGAGATGATCATGTGATTTTTCAGCTTTGATTTGTTGATATGGTGTATTACATTAATTGATTTTCTTATGTTGAACCATCCTTGCATACCTGGGATGAATCCTACTTGGTCATGATGTATAATTCTTTTAATGTGTTGTTGGATACGATTTGCTAGAATTTTATTGAGGATTTTGCATCTATATTCATTAGAGAGATTGGTCTGTAGTTTTCTTTTTTTGTAATATCTTTGCCTGGTTTTGGTATGAGGGTGATGTTGGCTTCATAGAATGAATTAGGTAGTTTTCCCTCCACTTCAATTATTTTGAAGAGTTTGAGGAGAGTTGGTACTAATTCCTTCTGGAATGTTTGATAGAATTCACATGTGAAGCCGTCTGGTCCTGGACTTTTCTTTTTAGGGAGCTTTTGAATGACTAATTCAATCTCTTTACTTGTGATTGGTTTGTTGAGGTCATCTATTTCTTCTTGAGTCAAAGTTGGTTGTTCATGTCTTTCCAGGAACCCGTCCATTTCCTCTAAATTGTTGTATTTATTAGCGTAAAGTTGTTCATAGTATCCTGTTATTACCTCCTTTATTTCTGTGACGTCAGTAGTTATGTCTCCTCTTCCATTTCTGATCTTATTTATTTGCATCCTCTCTCTTCTTCTTTTTGTCAATCTTGCTAAGGGCCCATCAATCTTACTGATTTTCTCATAGAACCAACTTCTGGTCTTATTGATTTTCTCTATTGTTTTCATGTTTTCAATTTCATTTATTTCTGCTCTAATCTTTGTTATTTCTTTCCTTTTGCTTGCTTTGGGATTAGTTTGCTGTTCATTCTGCAGTTCTTCCAAGTGGACAGTTAATTCCTGCATTTTTGCCTTTTCTTCTTTTCTGATATAGGCATTTAGGGCAATAAATTTCCCTCTTAGCACTGCCTTTGCTGCATCCCATAAGTTTTTTTTTTTTTTTTTTTTTTAAAGACAGAGAGAAGGAAGGAAGGATAGAAGGAAGGAAGGAAGGAAGAAAGGGAAACATTTTTAAACATTTTCTTGTTTTATTGTATTCTGTTTCTCCGTTTTTGTTACATGGGCTGGGGCCGGGAATCGAACCGAGGTCCTCCGGCATAGCAGGCAAGCACTTTGCCCGCTGAGCCACCGCGGCCCGCCCGACATCCCATAAGTTTTGATATGTTGTGTTTTCATTTTCATTCGCCTTGAGGTATTTATTAATTTCTCTTGCAATTTCTTCTTTGACCCACTTGTTGTTTAAGAGTGTGTTGTTGAGCCTCCACGTATTTGTGAATTTTCTGGCACTCTGCCTATTGTTGATTTCCAACTTCATTCCTTTATGATCTGAGAAAGTGTTGTGTATGATTTCAATCTTTTTAAATTTGTTAAGACTTGCTTTGTGACCCAGCATATGGTCTATCTTTGAGAATGATCCGTGAGCACTTGAAAAAAAGGTGTATCCTGCTGTTGTGGGATGTAATGTCCTATAAATGTCTGTTAAGTCTAGCTTCTTTATAGTAATATTCAGATTCTCTATTTCTTTATTGATCCTCTGTCTAGATGTTCTGTCCATTGATGAGAGTGGGGAATTAAAGTCTCCAACTATTATGGTATATGTGTCTATTTCCCTTTTCAGTGTTTGCAGTGTATTCCTCACGTATTTTGGGGCATTCTGGTTCGGTGCGTAAATATTTATGATTTTTATGTCTTCTTGTTTAATTGTTCCTTTTATTAGTATATAGTGTCTTTCTTTGTCTCTTTTAACTGTTTTACATTTGAAGTCTAATTTGTTGGATATTAGTATAGCCACTCCTGCTCTTTTCTGGTTGTTATTTGCATGAAATATCTTTTCCCAACCTTTCACTTTCAACCTATGTTTATCTTTGGGTCTAAGATGTGTTTCCTGTCGACAGCATATAGAAGGATCCTGTTTTTTAATCCATTCTGCCAATCTATGTCTTTTGATTGGGGAATTCAGTCCATTAACATTTAGTGTTATTACTGTTTGGATAATATTTTCCTCTACCATTTTGCCTTTTGTATTATATATATCATATCTGACTTTCCTTCTTTCTACACTCTTCTCCATACCTCTGTCTTCTGTCTTTTCGTATCTGACTCTAGTGCTCCCTTTAGTATTTCTTGCAGAGCTGGTCTTTAATCACAAATTCTCTCAGTGACTTTTTGTCTGAGAATGTTTTAATTTCTCCCTCATTTTTGAATGACAATTTTGCTGGGTATAAGAGTCTTGGTTGGCAGTTTTCCTCTTTTAGTAATTTAAATATATCATCCCACTGTCTTCTAGCTTCCATGGTTTCTGCTGAGAAATCTACACATAGTCTTATTGGGTTTCCCTTGTATGTGATGGATTGTTTTTCTCTTGCTGCTTTCAAGATCCTCTCTTTCTCTTTGACCTCTGACATTCTAACTAGTAAGTGTCTTGGAGAACGCCTATTTGGGTCTAATCTCTTTGGGGTGCGCTGCACTTCTTGGATCTGTAATTTTAGGTCTTTCATAAGAGTTGGGAAATTTTCAGTGAAAATTTCTTCCATTAGTTTTTCTCCTCCTTTTCCCTTCTCTTCTCTTTCTGGGACACCCACAACACGTATATTTGTGCGGTTCATATTGTCCTTCAGTTCCTTGATCCCCTGTTCAAATTTTCCATTCTTTTCCTGATAGTTTCTGTTTCTTTTTGGAATTCAGATGTTCCATCCTCCAAATCACTAATTCTATCTTCTGTCTCTTTAAATCTATCATTGTAGGTATCCATTGTTTTTTCCATCTTTTCTACTTTATCCTTCACTTCCATAAGCTCTGTGATTTGTTTTTTCAGTTTTTCTATTTCTTCTTTTGGTTCAGCCCATGTCTTCTTCATGTCCTCCCTCAATTTATCGATTTCGTTTTTGAAGAGGTTTTCCATTTCTGTTCGTATATTCAGCATTAGTTGTTTCAGTTCCTGTATCTCATTTGAACTATTGGTTTGTTCCTTTGACTGGGCCATATTTTCAATTTTCTGAGCGTGATCCGTTATCTTCTGCTGGCATCTGGGCATTTAGTCAGATTTCCCTGGGTGTTGGACCCAACAGGTTGAAAGACTTTTCTGTGAAATCTCTGGGTTCTGTTTTTCTTATCCTGCCCAGTACGTGGTGCTTGTGGCACACGTTTGTCTCGGGTTCCACCAGTAAATTGTGGTGTGGGTCCTTTAACTTTGGAAAACTCTCGCCGTGGGGGAGGTTCGCCAGCCGAAGCAGCTTGGAAGAGTGTCAACCGGCCTGGGGGTCCGAACGCGGGGAGGGTCGCCGGCCACCGCAGCCCGGGAGAGTGCCCGACCGAATTTCCTAGTCGGCCCGGGGCGCCAAGCGTGGTGGGAGGGCACCAGCCGCTGCAGCCCGGGAGAGTGCACTGTTCCCAGCCGGACCGGGGAGTCACATGTTTGGAAGGGACCCCCCCGCTCACCATTCTCCGTGGTCTGGGGATTTCCGACCCAACTCTCTCAGTTGGTCCAGGTGGCCTCGCGTAGTGGGGGCGCCAGCTGCTGTGGCCCGAGGGGACCACCTGCCCAGTTCTGCCAGCTGGCCTGGGAAGGAGGAAGGGAGGGACTCTGGCTGCTGGCCGTCCCGCCCGGGAAAGCCCGCACTCCTCGGTGATCTCACCGGAGCTGGTTCTCCCAGACAGTCAGCCGTTCCAGGATGGGGTGCGCCATCCCTTTGATCTCCGTCATGGCTCCGGCAGCTGCTCTGTATCCTCTCCACTCCCCCAGTAGCTGTTCTGGAGGAGGAAAGGTGAGGGTGGCAAGGCTGTCGAGGCCAGTAGCGGAGGAGCCGGTGAAGGCGGAAGAGGGGCACGGTGGTGGTTGGAGAGCCGCTGGAGCAGGAGGAGAAAAGGAAGGATAAGATAGTGGATGGAGCGCTGCCGGAGCAGAAGGGGAAAGAGGAGGGCTGGCTGGTGGTGGGAGCGCTGCCGGTGGAGAAAGAGGGAGAGGAGGGCTGGCTGGCGGCGGGAGCGCCGCCGACAGCGAAAGAGGGAGAGGAGGGCTGCTCATGCCCTTTTAACGACAGTGCTGGCAACTGTTTACCCTCACTTTTCGTATACATGGTTTGACCGTATTTCCCTGTGTTCACTGAAGTTCCATGTAGTCATGTTTCTGGGTTCTAGCTGCTGGGATTAGGGAGGATCCCTAAGTCATTTCCTGGCCAACAAATCTGATAAGGGGCTGGGGCTGTACTTCCTCCATACTCTCATTTTTCCCTTCTTATAGCTGGATGTAGATGACAATGGGAGATGGAGCCATAAGATGGAAGGAGCTTGGCTGCCTCAGGCAGATCAGAGGAGACCTGTCTGCTGACAAAAACTACATATTTGATTTTTAGTTCAATAATGAACATACTTTTATTATATTTGAGTCACTTTACATTTGGGGACAATTTGAAATTATAATATATACTTTCTAATCAATATATTACATTTATCATATTTTACAATTAAGATTCAACTAGCTTTACATAGTTTTATGTAATGTATAAATATTTGATCACTTGAGAAGGTGAACAAAATTAATGCTAAAGTAATATGAATAAATAAGATACTTAAAACATAAATTTTGTTGACAAAAGAAAATTACTTTAGATGTATATAGAAGAATTCCTTTTAAGGGAAACAGTGTCTCTTCTATTGTAAAGTAAAAAGGGTGATTGATATAGTCCATGATACCATTAGAGAAGGGATCACAAATGGAAATATTTACAAAGGCTACTAAAGTAATAAAATCAGTGAAAGAATAAAGCTAGAGTCTATGTTAAACTGGAGAGTACATGCCCTTTTCAAGTGCAACAGACAGTAATTTGCTCTGGAATTGTCATACTGGAATGCAGGATCAAGTTCTCTAGACTTCATATTGTAAGTTTGCATTTGGTGGTGTAGAATAGTACAGTTTATTAAAAATATGTTAACCACAAATGTGATTCATAAGTGTAATATTACATTTCCTGGTAACCACGTTAAAGCACACACAGGCACACACAAGTGAAATTAATTTCATAATAGATTTAAGCCATATATTGAAAACATCATTTAAACACATAATACATATAGAGTAATTATTAAAGATATATTTTACATTCTTATTTTCATACTAATTCTTCAAAGCCCAGCACATATTTAACATTGTAGCACATATCAATTTCAAAGTGTTCAATTACTGCATGTGGCTACTACATTAGACCTAAACGTCTTAAAGGCATATAAAATTAGGATATTTTTCTGCATATTAATTTTGGAAGAATTTGGATTTATCAAATAATGCAAAGAAGTGAACAAAGAGTCTGAAAAAGAGAATCAGAGAGGGAAGAGGCAAACCAGAAAGGTGTACTTTTACAGATTCCAAAGGAAAACAGTTATGAGAGAAGTAACACAAATGCTAGTCAAATAAGATCAGGACTGAAAAGGTTCCAGATGATTGCATTATGTTCAAATTACTGAGAATTTAGTAAAGACCAATTTACATTAATAGTGGACACAGGAGGTAGATTGAACTGGGTGAAAAAATGGATGAAGGTTGTGAGAGAAGCGACAACATAGGTCGGCACATATTCCAAGAATTTGGGTAAGACTGCTATGTGGAATCCCATGAGTTTTTTTGTTTGTTTGTTTTGCTTTACATGTTTTGAAAATGTGAGAGTATGACTGACAGAGAGAAAGAGAGAGAGAGTTACTGAAGATGCAAAAGAGAGAAAGTATGATTTCTTGGAGCAGGTTCTTGAGAAGGCAGGTGTGGGTGGGGTTCAATCTGATCTTTTATCGGGTCAGAGAATACTTCACCAATTTAAGAGGAGCAAAGAAGAGCAAGCTATACAAGCACAGGCAGGTTTATGAATTTACTGCTAGGAAGATGAATTTGTAGTCATTCAAATCTGCCCGGTTATTATTTTTAGTAATTTTCAACACTGTGTACATTAGGAATATATTGCAATTACAAAAACTCTTGTCTTTTGTTTCTATTTGTAATACATGCTGACTCCCAATTTGCTTTGACTTACTTTGTGGTATTTTTCCATTTAGAAAGTGTTCACACTTTGTTATACAATGTGTCCATCCTTTTTCATTATGGCTTCTAGTTTGGTGCAATAATTAATAATCTATTTGTTCTAGTTTGCTAGCTGCCAGAATGCAACACACCAGAGACTGATTGGCTTTCAACAAAAGGGGATTTATTTCAAGTATAGTTTTTCAGAGGAAAGGCAGCTAACTTTCAACTGAGATTCTTTCTTATGTGGAAAGGCACAGAGCAATCTCTGTTGGTCTTCTCTCCAGGCCTCTGGGTTCCAACAACCTTTCCGGGTGGTGATTCTTTTCTGCATCTCCACAGACCTGGGCTGAGCTGCTTTGCTGAGCTGCTTGGGCTGTGCTGCCTTGAGCTCTCTCATTTAAATGCCAGCCAGTTAAATCAAATGTCATTCATTGCAGCAGCCAGGCCTCCTAGTCTACTACAGATGTAATCAGCAACAGATGAGGTTCACATGCCATTGGCTCATGTCCACAGCAATAGAACTAGGCACCTTCACTTGGCCAAATTGACATCTGAACCTAACTCCCACACTATTCTTCTTCCAATTTAATACTTATGTTTAAATCTTGGATTTATATAAAGTGTAAACAGTGAGCTGCGGATAGCAGTTAGTTTTAATTATATCTTTTTCCCCAACTATCTACTAGATGAATAATCCACTAACCCCAACTAATCTCAAACACCGCAAGTGCTGCCTGAAAACATATTAGAGAATACTGGACCTTAGAATGAACTGTGTAATACTCTAATGATTGTTAGATCTCTATGTTCAAGAGATCATTTTAATGGGTAATTCTAAGGAAAAAAAAAAGAAAAAATGCTCCCTTTGAAGGCATTTTGACAATATCTTTCAAATTGTAAAATTTACATAAATTTTGGATAAGAAAATTAATTTCTAACTTGATTTTCTTACAATTTGTATATGCATATGAAGCATTTAGTGTTTAAGGAAACAGCATATGTAGGAGCAAAAGTCTGAAATGAACTTAATTATCAATGGTTATGTAAATTATGATATTCATTAAATGATCTAAAACCAATATTAAAATAATAAGCACTAAAGTGTTGATATTTAAAAGTGCATAATAATGCCCATATTATACTAACTCTTATATACACATATATATACATACTTAAAATTGGCAAGAATATCTCTAGAATTGTATAAATTAAAGTTACAGCAGTTTTCTCCTGGAATGGAACTATGGGATAATTGCGTACCTCAATATAACAGTTCTAAACTATTTGAGTATATCAACATGCATGTGATGTTCTCTCTCTCAAATATATATATATGTACACTTATTTGTTTATATATATATATTTGTATGTGTATGTATATACATGCATACACACTCACAAACATACATAGAGTTTAAACATGCCATTTAAACAAACCCTCACATATACACATTATTAATAGTACAGAGGAGTAAGGACCCCTAGATAAATGGTGCAAAATTTTTAAAAATGAGTAAATAAATTAAGGAAAATATCTAATAAGTGCTACTTGATTATCCTTAACTATAAAATGATTCACCTTCAATCTAGAAAGAGTATCCTCTTAAGCAGACACTTGCATAGTGAGTAAGGGAGGAAATTACCTTGCACCCTGTCATATATATCAACACGATCTTAAAGGAAAAGTAGAGGCATAGTTGTTGCATTTGCATAGTGCTCATTACTATGTAAATAAAATGGGTTCTAACTTGTATACAGTCTCCAAAAGAAAGGGAATACAAGATTCTTTACCTTTGAGTCTAATTTGTCTTTATAATATTTGAAGTGATTAATGTCCACAAGTAAACCATGACACATTTGCTCTAAAAAGATAAAACACTATGTAAAATATCTATCTTATCAATTAGAAGGAAGCCTGCCCTCACCCATCACAAAAAAATTCTCTGATGGTGTCTTGGATTTGATGGATTCTGGTGGATTTAGAGCGGCCAAATTTTGCACGTTCAACATAAAATACTTGTCAATAAATTAGCAAATTGCATTCATGTCATAAAATTAGTGCTATATAATGGGCTAGAAAAAGGAAACATATATTAATTGTAAAGGAGACATAATTAAGAGCTAATAAAGGGTTTGAGGTTATTCCTTTCTTAACACTTTAAACTGATTCTTTAGTATATCATGGATTAAGGTAAACACCACCAGTTTGTAAGAAAGAAGTCCAATTTAACACTGACACTAAGTGATTTTATGATTGAACGAGTCACTTAACCTCTATAGGCATTAGAATCTTCATCTGAGAAAGGAAATAATGATTTCCCCATCAGATATTTATTATTAGATATAAGTGGTACACTTAAAAAAAAAGTCATATACAGTGCCTTGGTGGCTTACTTTATCTCAACTCTGAATCAAGTACCTACCATTGATAGATATATTCTGGGATTTTCAAAGTATTGACCTGAAGCCTGTAAGGGAAAATTTAGAGAGTCCTGAAGATGATTTTAGACTGAAATTTATTGAAAGATTTTAAAGAACTGGAAATATTTACCTGAAATTCAGATGCACCAAAAAAATTAATGAGCCTATTTTCAAATAGCTGTATGAAATTTACATACCTGTTAAAGGCCAGGTTTTAAAAAATCAAGTCTAATAAGTATGGACAATATTACTAAAAATTTCATATTCATATATGATAGCAACAAAATTATTGTAGGCAATTCATGGAAGAAAAAGTTATTATTTATTATTTTTCACAAATTTCTCTCACCACTACTGCTTAAGAAAAACTGTTTTAATGGAGTCAATTTAAAGTTAAGTAAAAAGGAAATCCATGAGAAGTAACACAGGTGGCACATAGAAAAGCCAAATTGTGAGCTTGAGAAAGAGTGGAATAGACATGAGGAAAAATTGATTAGACAGAAAAATTCCATGGCAATAAAGATTTCAATATTATAAGTTTTGATCAAAAAATATTATAGAAACATTCTTTTCCTGAAATATTCATTGTTTTGATTTTTTAAAGCTATTGTTCCTCTGAGTGGAAAGCAATAGAGAAATTAGACAAATTCATAGGGTCCCATCTGTAACATCACCAAATGTTGAACAGTCAAATAAAAATTACCTGAATCACTAATCTCACCCAATACCACAAATAGTAATGATGAAAAGACACAGGTAATCACAAAAATAGGCAAATCATTTTTTCCTTGGAGAACTCTGATACAGTCAGCATGAACTCCCATAAAATGTTCTGTTATCCCTCTTTAAAATGTATTCTGGTTTTGGATTTAACATGCAAGGTGTCTTCTGAATAATGCATGTGGAGACCCTTCTTCATAAAGACAGTCATTCAGGTTTTGGAATATCTCTGTTTTATACCCCATTAATAATACAGCTTTGGGACTATCCCCATTTTCCAGCCAGCTATGTCTCCCATGCATCCATGAATTTCAGGTTTATTTATAATAAGCAGTCTAGTTAGGCCAGGCATTTCCAAGTAAAACCATTTCACAGGCAAGTACTCTCTTCTGCAATTCAATGTCATTAGTGTGTTTACCAGGAAGTCTGGGTATGAACATATCTACAAGGAAATTTGACTAGGTCATTCCTTTTTTCTGGAGTGAAGGAAAGAAGAAGCAATAAGATACTGCCCTGCTGCTGACACTCCCCTCCTCACCCTCATCCAACCCTACAATTCATATTTTAATGCTTTTTTGTGTTCCTGATTATATAGAAGAAGCATAATTTGACTAAATGTCACTCCTTTCAACTCTGTTTTAATCATTGTCAGATACAGGTTTATCATTCAAATATGTTCCATTCAGTTATGTGAATGTTAATTATGTTTAAAGTTCGTATTGCCTTTAAATATATAGTCATTTTCCCTGTTCGCCCCCCAAAAGGTACACATAATACAATCTCCTGTGTTCATTCTTACAATGAAATCCAGAAATATCTTTATTTTTTGCTTGTTAAGAAATGAGATACCCAAAGTTCAGTTTAAGACTACTAATATAGCATATTTCATCTCCAGTGGATAAATACATATCTATAAAGAAACAATGCTAACCATCTAGATCTTTAGATACTGTAAAATTCTTTCATATAAGTTTAGAACTGTAAAAGATTGAATGAACTCTGTCTTGACATCTGAGCTAATGTCAGAAGGTAAAATAGTTTAAAATCAGGGTTTGAAATTGCCCAGAGTCAACCACATCAGAACATTTCATAAAAACTCTTTTTATTTGACTCCGATAGAGTCATGCATTTCTTTATTTTGTTTTTTTTAATTCTCTGCAATTCAAGTAAAGTTGGCATTCCACGTTCAACATTTGTCTACATACAGCACAAATTTTGGCACTGCCTTAAAGTATCCGTTTTTTCAAACCTGTGGAATAAAACTTGGTGTTGCTCATCCTCATTCCCTAGCTACCACCAGGAAGATTTGAGAGCCAGGAGGAATGATTGAGCTACAAAATTCTGTTGAATGTAACCATCTAACTAAGCAGTTATTTTATAGCTGGTGAGAGTAGAATGGGCTATGTGACATGTTCATAATGAAGTGGCAAGAGGAGGTGACAAAATATAGACAATGGGTGCCATGGAGTTGACCTGGGTCTGAACTGTGATTCAGACAAGTACTAGCCATGCAACTTTGGGCAATTTACTTCATCCTTCTTATCCTCGATTTCCTCATTCAAAATAGAGGAAATAGAATATGTACCTTTTTTTCCCTCTGAGGATTGTATAAGATGGTGCAAATAAACATCCAATAGATTTTCAAAAAAATGTAAGCTCAGAGTAAAATTAGGAGTAGCTCAGAGTTCTATGGATTTGTTTGTGGCTCTCTCAAATGTACATACATCTTTTCTCTCTTCAATTTCATACATTTTAATTATATACACTATATATTTACATGAATAAAAAACATGTAAAGTATTCTGACTCACTGGTCACAGCTGTGGGAATATCCTGGCTGCCTCCCTCCCCTTCCCATCCTCTCTCCCTCCCTCTCTCTTCCTCTTTATTGAGGTAAAATTCATATAACATAAAATTAACCATTTTAAAGTGTACAATTTAGTACACTTAGTAAAAGTGGCATTTAACCCATTCACATATACAACATCATCTCTAGTTCCAAATATTTTTGTCAGCTTAAAGATAAACCCCAGACCAAGCTAAGCAGTCATTTCCCAATCCCCTTTACTCCAAGTCATGGAAACAACTAATCTGGTTTCTGCCTCTATGGATATCCCTATACTGGAGATTTCATATAAATGGGGTCATACAACATGTGATCTTTTGTTTCTGACTTATTTCACTTAGCATTAAGTTTCATTGTTTTATCATGTTGCAGTATATATCAATATTTCGTTTCTTTTCATGCCTGAATAATATTCCAGTATATATGTATACCACACTTTGTTTTCCTGTTTATCACTTGATGAACATTTTGGTTGTTTCCACTTTGAGCTATACATGTGAATATATAGCTGCTATGAACCATGTACAAGTATTTGTTTGAACACTTGTTTTCAATTATTGCAGATATATACCTAAGATTGGATTGCTAGATACAATGGTACTTCTACACTTAACTTATTTAGGAACCACCAAACTGTTTTTCATAGCAGATGGACCATTTTACATTCCCATCAGCAATAGAGGAGGATGTGATGGCTCCACATCCCAGCTAATACTTGTTATTATCCTTTAAAAAATTATTATTGTAGCCACCTTAGTGGATGTGAAGTGTTATTTCATGGTGGTGTTGATTTCCACTCCCACTATGACTAATGATCTTGAACATTTTTTCTATGTGCCTGTTGGTCACTTGTACATCTTTGGAGAAATATCTCTTCAAGTTCTTTGTCCATTATTAATTGGGTTCTTTGCCGTGTTGTTTAATTATAAGAATACTTTCTATGCTATGAATAAAAGACCTTTATACTGTTACAGAATAAGCGCTCACTGCCTGATACACACAGAAGACAGTATGGCATTGGGATTTTGAGAAAAGAAAGAGCTATAATGTAAATTCAGTTAGCATGGAGACAGGAGACAAGGTTCAAATAAATCTGTTTCCCTAATTGAGTGCTAAGGGAGATTTTGTGGGAATGGGAGGTGAGAGATATGGACAAAATGGTTTCACATGGTATAGTCCAATTGGTTCATTGTAAGGCTGTCTGTATGTGGTGGAGGAGATTTTAAGCGAATTTTCCTTATTGAAGGACTTCTCATATCTGATCTCTGCTTCTGATGTCTCTCTGTCCTCATAACCTTGGTTCGGAGGGAGGTGGTTTCTGTTCCTGGTATAAGAAAGGTCATCTTAGGGACAAGTGCCAGTATTTTCTGCACATGTTCAGGTTATATGACCTACAGTTAAACAAGCTCAGAAGAAAAGATTATAGGAATAAGGATGTCTCCACAAACAAGTTTTTCCTGCCCACAGTTTCAATAGGATATATGTAAATGTTTTCTGCCATACTGTAGGATGCCTTTTCACTCTTTTGCCAATGCATTTTAATGGGCAAGTGCATTTTAATTTCGATAAGCACCAATTTATCTATTTTTTATTTATTACTTACATGTTTTGTGTTTTATCTAGTAAGTCATTGTCCCATCCAGGGTCTTGAAGATTTACCTCTATGTTTTCTCCTAATTTTCCAGTTATAGCTCTCACAGTTAGGTCTTTACATGGTGTAATATAAGGGTCCAAGTTTTTCTACATGTGGATGCCCAATCATCCCTGCATCATTGGTTGAAGAGACTATTTTTTCCCCTGTTGAATGGTCTATCACCGTTATTGACAATCAACTAATCATACATATGAGGGTGTATTGACTCTATTTTAGTACTTTGATTGATATGTCTATCAATACACCAGAAGCACAGCCTTACCTGATTACTGTAGCTTTGTAGTAAGTTTTCAAATCATGAAGTGTGAATCCACCAAATTTCTTTTGGTTATTTCTAATACCAAGAAATTCTGTGAATTTTATGGACTTTTAGTTGAATTCTAGCCTTAACTTTTCCATTTTTACAAAAAATATTGTGAGAATTTTGATGGGGATTTCATTGCATCTGTAAGTCACTTTGATATTACCATTTCAACAATATTAAATCTTCTAATCCATGAATTCGAGAGGTTTCCATTCATTTAAGTCTTTTTAAATTTCCTTCAACAGGATTTTTTTAGTTTTATTTGTACAAGTCCATGTCCTTGGTTAAATTTATTCCTAGGTATTTTATTATTTAAGTGTATTGTAAATGCAATTATTTACATAATTACTTTTCCAGATTGTTCATCGCTAGAGTGTAGAAATGAAGCACTACTGAGATGACCATTTTTTGTTTGTTTGTTTTATCCTTCATTCTTTTAATGTGGTATATTACATTAATTTTCTTATGTTGAAGAATTCTTGTATTCCTGGGATAAATCCCTCTTGGTCATATTGTATAATCCTCTTAATATGTTGCTGCCTTTGATTTGTTAGTATCATGTTAAGAGATTTCACATCTATATTCATTAGATGTCCTTAATTTTCTTTTCCTGTGATGCCTTTATTTGGCTTGGCATCAAGGTAATGCTGGCTTCATAGAATGAATTAGGGCATGTTATTTCCTCTTTTATTTTTTTTTTCTTGGAGGATTTTGAGAAGGATTGTATTAATTCTTCAGTTTTTTCACGGAATTCACCAGAAGCATACTGATCCTGGACTCTTCTTTGTTGGGAGGTTTTTGATTCATTATTTATTTACCATGGATCTGTTCAGATTTTCTATTTTTCTAGGGTAAGTTTTGGTTATGTGCTTCTAGAATTTGTACATTTCATCAAAGCTATCTAAGTATGATAAGATAGCCAATAGAGTATAATCATTCACAGTATTCTCTTATAATCTATTTCTGTAAGATTTATAATAATGTCCTCACATTTATTTCTGATTTTAGTACTTTCTCCTTTTTTCTTGTAAGTTTAGTTAAAGGTTTGTCTGTCTTGTCGATCATTTCCAAAATCAATGCTTGATTTGATGATTCTTTCTCTTGTTTTTCTATTCTCTATTTGATTTATCTTGTTTCTAGTCATTATCATTTCCTTTCTTCTATTAACTTTAAATTTAGTTTGCTCTTCATTATCTAGTTCCTATGGGTGTAAAGTTAGGTGTTTAGGCTTTCGATTTTGGATCGTTCATTCTCTCTCTCTCTCTATGTATTTATATATATATATTCACATAGATATATACATATATATTTACATATATTTATTTATACATAAATATATATTTAGATAGATATAGATATAGATATAGATATTTTTTACATGGGTAGGTACCAAGAATTGAACCCAGGTCTCTGATGTGGCAGGCAAGAACTCTGCCTGCTATGCCACTGTGGCCTGCCCTGTACCATATGTTTTGATATGCTACATTTTTCTTTTAATTTTTTTCAAGGTATTTCTAATTTCACTTATAATTTCCTCTTTTGCACATCGGTTGTTAAGGGTGTGTTGTTTAATATCTAAATATCTGTGAATTTTCCAGCTTTCCTTCTGTTATTAATTTTCATTTCATTCCATTGTGGACAAAGAAAATATTTTGTATGATAGAAATCTTTAACATTTTAATGAAACATTTTGGGGCTAAATATATGGATAATCCTGTTTAATGATCCATGTGAACTGGAGAAGAATATGTATTCTCATGTAGTTAGGTGGAGTGTTCTCTGCATGTGTTAAGTTTAGTTAGTTTTGTGTTGTTCATGACTTTTATTTCCTCATTTATCACCTCATTAATTGTTCCATTATTGAAAATGAGGTATTGAAATCTCCAAGTATTATTGTAGAATGCTGTATTTCTCCCTTAAATTCTGTCTATTTTTGCATCATATATTTTTTGGACTCTGTTGTTAGTTGTGTATATGTTTATAATTGTTATATTTTGGCTGATTGACACTTTTATCAATAAATAATGTCCTTCCTTGTCTCCTGTTAGAATATTGGACTTAAAATATAGTTTTTGTATTATTAGAAAAGCCATCTCAGCTCTCTTTGGTATCTATTTGCATGGAATCTATATTTGCCTCCTTTCACTTTGAATCTAGTCATGTCTTTGGATCCAAAGTGAGTGTCTAAGAGATTGCACAGAGTTTGGTCACATTATTGGGATTTTTTTTTTTTCTGCCAGTCTCTGTCTTTATTGTGGAGTTCAATACATTTGTATTTAAAGTGACTACAAATAAGGAAGGACTTACTTCTGCCATTTTTATAATTTTTTTTACATATCTTATATACTTTTTGTTCCTTCGTTTCCATTACTGAGTATTTGGTGTTTAATTGATATTTTCTAGTGTACAAATTTGAATCCCTTCTCATTTAATTATATATATATAATTTATTTATTTTATATTTATAATTTCCCTTGCCGATTATGCTGGTGGGTACAATTAATGTCCTAACTTTGTCAAAATTAAGTTTGAATTAATATCAACTTAGTTTCTATAAAACACAAACCTTGTGATCCTGCACATCTCTGTCGCTTATGTTTTATATTGGTATTGTCACAAATTACATGTTCATATGTTGTGAACATATTAACATAGATGTGTAATTATTGCTTTATATATTTGTCTTTTAAATTATATAGGGAATAGAAAGAGGAGTTACAAACCAAAGATGGAATAATATTGATTTTATATTTACTGAAGCAGTTACCTTTATCAGAGCTCTTTATTTCTATATATGGCTTCACATCACTCTCTAGTGACCTTTTGTTTCAGGCTGAAGGACTTCTTCAGCATTTCTTGTTGGGCAGCTCTAAACTGGTAACAAATTATGTTAGCTTCGTTTATCTAGGAATGTCTTCATTTCTTCTCCAATTTTGAAGGATAATTTTTCCAGATAGAGAATTCTTGGTTGATAGTTTTCACTCAATATAGGTCTCCCTCTCTCTCTCTCTCACTCTCTGTCTCCCTCTCTCTCTCTCACTTTCTGTCTCTCTCTCGCACACACATATGTGCTCTCTCTCTCTCTCTCACACACACACACACACACACACACACATACACCCCTTCTGGTTTCTATGCTTTCAGATGAGAAATAGACTGTCCTATAGAGGATCCCTTGTATGGAACAAGTCTCTTCTCTCTTATTATGCTCAAAATTATTTCTTTTTGCTTTTCAATAATTCAATTATAACATGTCTAGATGGAGATTTCTTTGAGAGTATCCTACATGGAGTGCTCAAGACTTCTTGAACGTGTAGATTCATGTCTTTCCTCAATTTTGTGTCATTTTCAGCCATATTTCTTCAAATATTGTATCTGCCCATTTCTATTTTTCTTGTACTTCTGGGAGTCCCTTAATGTATGTGTTGATATGCTTGAAGTCCCACAGGACCCTTAGGCTCTGTCCATTTTTTTTTTTTTTCCTTTCTGATCCTCAGCCCAAATAATTTCAATTGTCCATCTTCAAGTTCACTGATTCTACTTTGCCTGCTCAAATCTAGCAGAAACTTAGTGAAATTTTCATTTTAGCTATCGTAGTTTTCAGCTCCAGAATTTCTATTTAGTGCCCTTTTTATAATTTCTATCTGTTTATTGTTGTTCTCTTTTTTTAATACATTTTATTCCTGGTTCCTTTAGTTTTCGTCCATGGTTTTCTTTAGTTCTTTGAGTTTATTTATGACAACTGATTTTTTTACTTATCTAATAAGCCCAATGCTTAGGCTTTCTGATAGTTTCTATTTTCTTTTTTCCTGTGAATGGGACATCTTTCTTGTTTCCTCACAAGACTCAAATATTTTGTTGAAAACTGGACATATTATTATAGGTCGCTATGTCATTTATGGGAGCAAATAAAATAAAGTGCATATTATAAGTAAAAAGTAATATAATAAACATGAAATCATTGGTAGTGATCTATATTACTATAATAAGCACATATATGATTTCAGTACTTTTATAGTGATTTACATTTGACATGTAGCAAAACGTATACTCAAAAGTATCAATATAAAGTTCAGCAAATAATGGAACTATGCAAATATACACTCGCCTGTACTTTAAAGTCATAACAACAAAATATCCCATCAATTATTGTGATTTCATATCATGAAATCTTATCATAAAAATTAAATATACTATCAAAATGCCAGCAAACAAGTAAATTCTATTCTTGGAAAAATTACGTTCAGTGTTCTCCCATAGTGGGCCGCAGTTTTTTTAAAGAATAACAGGCATGTTAAAAGTTGGAAACTCTTGTTCTGAAGAAGTCCTTATGGTGAGATGTTTGAAGCAGTATACTTAGAACTGGAAAAGTATGAATATAAATTATGTCTCAGTGATCACCAGTTCTTTGGCTTCGGCAAATCAGTGTAAATCTATCTTGCTTCATTTCTAAATAGGAACAATAATTATTGATAACCTCACAGGGCTTTGTGAACAAATTAGTTATTAAAATATTGTATACTTTGATACAAATGCTGTTCTTTTTTATTATTCTTTTTGAAAATCAGATTGACATAACATACTTAAAATAAAAGAATTTATTATAAAACTGTCTCGGGTCAAATCTTGACTTTATTCACTTAGTAGTTACATCAGTGTGGCACATTATTAAACTTATTGAGCTTTTTGGGAAAACATAAGGAATACTATTTCTTTGCAAAGTTGTTGAGAGAATTAAATGAGATAGCTAATACTTAACATATGTCTGTCTCTCGATAAATGGAGGCCTCATTCTATGGTTATGATTTTGGTTGCTGATATAATCACCCACCCAAAAAGACATCTTCCCTTCGCATTTAATAAATACATAGTTAATAGTTGCTGATTGGTTGGTAATGTCACTTGAGCCATATGAGACTAGGCAATAACCATGGTTTTATACTTTACTCCCTGTTCCTCTATTTCATTAATGTAGAATGGAAAACTGCAGTGTTCCACTGTATTTAAGGGTAATATAACTTGGTGGTATCAGCTTAAGAGCACACATTCTCATAGCTCCACTTTATTTATATTGAGTAATGGTGAATTTATAGAATTTATAGGATGTGGCTCTGGTTCATTATCTTTAAATTTTCAAATGCAACTCTTGAAAGCTAATCAGAAATGTTCATTATTAACTCCTACTCACAGCATCTAGTATTGTTTCTCTGTAGTCTTTAATTGGAATCCTGAGTAAAAAAAATAAGAGCTTTTTGTGGGTGGTTAAAATGATTCCCTTTTCAGCCTTGTGTGAGCTTTCTGCTTTTCAGCACAAACTGCATAATGTGTTTGTGAAATCCATGTCATCTTTTGTAAAGCTCTCCTTAGCAAAAGCATTGCAGGTATATCTACAGACTTTTTCCCCCTTGTTTTATGTGTGCTGTTAAGGTTTAGGATAATCAATTACTGCTCTCTCATGGGAAATAAAACTGCTGAAGAGTACTTAGAATCTCAGCAGGAGTGATTTCACGTATAATGAAGGAAATTGCTTCCATTATGGATATTAGTTGCTTGCTACAATTTTCTTTAAAAACTATGGAATGTGCAAAGAGGACTTGAGTCAAAAGGAAATGACAAAATTTGGAAAACGGCAATAGTATTCAAGTTATTTTTTTCAAGAATCAAACTGAAAATTAGGTGTTCTAATGCCTCAGTCTGAGAGGTTGTACTTGTGGAACATAAAATGTATTAAAACAAACGAAACGTAGGCTCTTGAATCCTTTCTGCTCTGCCAGAGTTATCTGGTGATCATCATGCTGCTACTGGCCTTTCATATAAAACCCTGTTAAAAGATTGTAGATTTATGTTTTTTAAAGTCACCTGGTATCATGGTGCAAACATAACAAACGTTATCTCTCTGGCTTCTTCAGTACCTGATGCCTGTATGATGAGTGCCTTCTAGAGAATAACTTCACCGCACTTGTAGATAAATTGCTAAGTTTTTAATTTAGTAGACAGACACTGAAAAGTGCTGTACTGTATATCGGTCATGGATTATTTGCTTGGGAAAAAAAAAGGAACATTTAGGTAATGAAGACCTGTAATAAAAGTACTCAGGGTAAAGTTACAGTAAAGTAATGGTCATGTTAGGTAGCCTGGTGAAATTTTAAGCAGAGTGAGACTGTTAATGGATTTCAGAAGTCAGTAACTTAGCTTCACCCTGAGTCTAGGAAAAGATGTTACTTTTGAAATGCTATGCCATTTCTGAGGATTGTGGCATTTACGGTGCTCATAAAACTGTAGACCATAAAATATCAAAGAAGTTTTACAAAATCAGCCTCAAGGAGCAATTTAAAATCGGCTGGTTAAATGAAACTGCCTTGTCAATTTTTTTTTTTTTTTAAAGACGTGTGGGGCCAGAGAGGAGGTTAAATGGAGGCTCACTGTTCTAACTTCCACAAATGTCATGGTTTCATAAGTCATTCTACCTCCTGGGCCTCAGGCTTTATTATTTTCTCCATTAGTCTTTGAAGGAAAGGAATTTATTTGAAGAAATACATGTAAAGAAAACACATTTTTTGAAAACCTAAATCCTTTTAGTTGTTCCTTTGCACGTAGTCTCATTGACTTTTTTCCCATTCTACCAGACTTTCTTTTTCTTTTAACCTAGGACCTTTAAAAAAGTTGCTTCTTTGCAGATAGTCTTATTGTCTTTATTCCATTCAACCAGAATTGTATGTTACTTTCAAGGGTCAGTAATTAGAGAAAAATTAACATTCTTTTTGTAACTTGGAAGGTATTTCAAGTTCACACATTTCAGGGTTTTTTTCCTTTTGTTTTTGTTGCTGTAATAGTAGCTGTTTAGTTTCTGTAAATGATATAGTCCTCATTTGTATCTGTTTTACTGAACAAAATATTTATCAAAAAAGAGAAAATCCATAATGCCAAAGTCTATTCATTTGACAGACTATAGGAAGATGTTTCAACCCAAACTCATATATCAGTACTATTTACAAGAGTAAAAAAAAAACCCATAATTTTAGTTGTAATTAAAATCTCTCAAAATAATTAAATTAATACTTAAGTAAACTAGGATATATATTCATTAGTCAGACTAGAGGCCTCACAAATTTTTTATAAAAACTTTTAATTGTGCGAAAACACAAAATGAAATGAAAGATATTCAGTGTAATGTCAAATATTTTAAAATACGTTTATAAGAACATAAATATGGTATTGATTCCCTCAGATTTGTAGGATTTATAAAATTAAACTTTTTCTTTCTACTACTTCAAACAACTTCTCACTATCATATATTAAGCATAAGATGAAAATATCTAGATATTAGATTTTAATTTGAAGACAACTCAGAAACAACCACTGAGGGTAAAATGCCATATTATTTTTGTCTCATTCAAAGCTTCATCATTACCTACCAACCATATCAGTGGATTAGTAGTCTGAAAGTTTGGAGTGTTGCTCTCTATTATCTTGAGATCATCTTTAATGTCATTATATCATTCTACAGTGGTGATGTACAAATATCATAAATAAGTTTAGTTGCAATAGAGTTGCTAGTATGCATTAAACTAGTTAATATAGCCATAACTCAACAGTGAAATTTTTCTTGTCAAATGCATACACACAGACACACACTAACTAGTAAATAGGAAAATCTGTATTTTCTCACACATATTGTACATAGCTGGCATGCAGGAAATATTACTTGAGGGTGATGGCACTCAAAGTTACATAACTTCAGATTTAGTGTAAAAATAATGCAGGGTTTTATAGAAATGCCTTCTTTTGTTTGTTGGCAGTGGCTGTTTTTCCAGTAGATTTGATTTTAAATTTGTCAGGAAAATTGTGCTTTGAAAGGAAATTCTAATACCTAGAAAATGACTTATTCCACGTGAGATGTTTATGATTTGGATCCTACCGTTGTGTGATTCATGGTCAGACAGTGGTTCAAAAAAAATAGTTGCTGTTGTTGTTTTTCAGATGAATAGTTGTTCAGACAAGAAACGCAGAGCCTTGCTGTCAGATTTTTCAAATGACCAAAATATCTTTGGACTGGAGAAAAGAAAATGAAATACTAAGACAAAGTGCTTATACTACAGTATATTTATGAAGAAATGTATTGTTTTTAAAGAAGATCTCTTCTAATCAGGATTCATTTCCCATTTTATAATTTTGGTGTCACTTAAACAGATATGAATGGGAAAAAATTATATTTTATTCACTTGAGACAAATTTCTCAAAATTTCTCAATTGTAACACCTTCAAAGAAATGATAAATTAGAGACATTGTTAAAGGCATTTTAAATGTTTATAGTGTATTACAGGTTGCCCACTACAAATTATATTTAATTCCCAAAGCAACATTTGGTCCTCCCAGGCAGGCCTTAGTTTCCCCATTTCCCCATTGAGAAACCTTGGAATATAAAGGTTGACTCATGGCTACTGCATACGAGACTCAGAATTTGAACCCAGTCCTTGTGGCTTCAAATGAAGAACTTTTACCTTTCCATCTGACTAAAATACTTGAATATTCTTATTATAACAATGAATCCATCACTCACCATTTTATTTTTTTATAAATCAGTAATAGAAGTGGTTTGCAGTGGTCTCCTATGTGAGAGGTGGTCCAGTTCATTCTCCTCTAGGAATGAAAACACAAGAATCACCTTTAAGACACTCCTAGCACAGTATCTGGGATGCGGAAGAGATTTAATGCTTGTTGCATGAATGTACATGTGGAAAAGTCATTAATGAATTAGTGAATGGATTTAATGAACTAGATTGATATTCCATTGGGTGGAGCATGAAATGGAATTATTTTGTCAAAATTTCTTTCTCCTATATTCTTGTCCATTTAGCTAGATATCATGAACTAAATATTAAAGCATAGATACAAGTTTCAAGTCGCTTACAGAAAGTTGACCCACTACACTCTAAGATAATTATGGCTACCATAAAATTCTAGAGGTTCTTTGATTAATTATCAGCCATGGGGTGCAGACTCTCCAGTTCAGACAAAGTGCAATCCTTTATCTGAGGTTCTGTTTAATGTCTACAGGTGACAGTTGTGTCATGCTCCTTGAAATTGCTAGTGTTTCCTATACCCCTCCATCCTCCTTATTTTAAAATGGCAAAAGGACAACATATATACACCAAGAAACTAACTTTGGGTGTTAGAGGTTTTCTTTGAGGGTCAGGTATAAATACAAGCATTTCAAATATTGGGGAAACGCAGTTTATACATTAGAACAGTGTTTCTAAAACTGAATTTAATGGAACCCGAGTTTTCTGCAAAATTACTAAAGTAACAGGCTCTCGGCCAAACAGTTTTGCATAATTATGTCTACAAGTGTTTTCATTATGCCCATCAGTCTTTCGAAAGCTTTGGGAAAACTTTCTTTCAAAGAATCCAATTAAATTTAATGCTAAATCTCCCAAATTTAGTTGGCCATGAATAATCCCTTCCATTTTCACTCATGGGATTCCTCTCATTGACTCCAGAAAGTGCTGCTTCTTAGAGCCCTGTCTGGGAAATGCTCCTCTATACGGTAACTATAACGTGATATGAAAAACAATAGAAATTCTCACCTGTCATGCTGGTGACTTGGGTTCGATTCCCAGAGCCTGCCCATGCCAAAAAACAATAAAAACAAAAAAAACAATAGATGTGTGGTCAGAAAGCCTGGGTTTGAGTCCAAATTCCCTCAGTTAAATTAGCTCTATGGTTTTGAGAAAGACACCACTCTGGGTTTCAGTATAAAATTTCATCCTCAGGGCAGTTTAAGAATGGACTGAAATCTTACGCATCCATGAAAGTATTTATAGAATTCTCTCCAAAAGGAAAATGTTCTTCTTGGATCCTGTGAGAATACAGAAGACTGATTACAGAAAAGGGACTTGAATATCAAGTTCTGTTGATTTTAGAAAAAAAAATCATCTCTCTGTGTACGTATCTGTCCATCTCTCTCAATCCAAAGATAAATAAATTTTATTAAATAAAATTCCTGTGAGCCCAGAAAATTCTACCACAAAGTTAATTAACACTGTTGAATAAAAAATGCAAACTTTTTTTGGATGTTTAGCTGCAGGATATAGGTGGGCACATCTCCTGGAATATGTGTAGAATTAGGCAAAGATAGTACAAAAATTTATTTGGATGCACTTCAACTTATTAAACTGGAGCAAATGGAAAATATTACTTATTACTTGAGAATTCCTGAAGCCTTTGAAAATGTTCCAAATATTGCATTACTATTTAAATAGCCACCTGGAAACTTACTTTGAATTTTTAGAAAATTTTAATAAATTAGATGCTAGTGTACAGATTGAAGCAAGACTATATTCTATTTGGTAGCAACAGAAGAAGTACATACCTCTAAAATATCAATAGTAGAATATCTAGGAGAGTAAAATTTCTAGTTAGAACATTTGCTTAACTTATGTAATTTTTTCTATGTATGTTCTATAGTTTACCTTCTTTGGAATTATCTAGAGTTCTCAAATTCCATTTTCTGATCCTCACCTCAGATCTATTAAATTAGAGTCTGAAGACTGAGAGATGACGCCAGTTTCATATGGAACATCGCACATTACTTGGCATGTATGAGTTTTGGAATGGACTATCATTTCAGTGATTTGTGAAGCAATTCAGCTAAGAATTGATATTGAGAATAATTTTGAATAATACAATCAACAAAAGTTTTCTCTTTCAGTAGAAATGTTTTTCTCTTATATTTCTTAAATTAAAAACTTTAATGGGATATATGTATTAAAATGGTAAAATATCTCCGCAGCAAGTTTCCATTGTTGCTAAAGTGTAATATATTAGAGATTGGCACCAAATGATTGAGAGCATTTATGTAGAAAACATAGTTTCTGTGTTTCTTAGATAAGATTTTCAATGTGTTCCCTCGATCAGGACTCCAATAGCTTATGTAAATACAAATTTAATTTATTCTATAAATATCATATTCATGGTATGTTTTGTACTCTTATTCGGAAATAAAGATGAAATGAAAACTTTTAACAATTGCCTATAGATAATTTTAGAGTTAAAACTCCATCCTGGAGGTCAGATTATGTAATTGTATTTAAGACATATTTTCTATAAGGTAAATTACAACATGCTCTTGCATCAAGATGCAAAACATACTACCATCTTTTCTCTGTGTGCCACACTGGT
Organism: Tamandua tetradactyla; assembly: GCF_023851605.1. Classification (NCBI taxonomy): domain Eukaryota; kingdom Metazoa; phylum Chordata; class Mammalia; order Pilosa; family Myrmecophagidae; genus Tamandua; species Tamandua tetradactyla. The sequence continues at coordinate 85,538,512 of NC_135328.1, read as the reverse complement.
AGGGTTAACTTCCTCAGTGAGCCTTCTAATGGAAAATCGAACTTCTGCCCATAATTTATGGGCAAAAAAACAATTATTTTACATTGTAGAAAACAACAGTACTCAATATGAATCACTATTCAAACCTACCTATATTCTGAATTGCACTGTGATAAAACTCCTGTTGGTTTTAAATTAATTACAAATAGTTAACAAAAGTAAAAGTATTCTTTAGCAATGGTCTTACTTGAAAAATCTGTTTTTGCAGATAGTAAAGCTCAAGAAGAATTTAAGAAAAAAGATTTTGGTTTTATTTGATACAGTTACTATAGTTATTAACTCTGGAGCAGCTCCTTCAAAGTTAATCATATAGAAACTTCACGATCAAGGAGGAAGAATGGATCAAAGGCATTAAATACAATGATTTAACTTGTAAAAATATCACAGGCACAACAAGCAACACAGAACTCAGTAGGAAGTAAATGCTAAAATGAACTTATCTGGGCATGCTGGAGACATGCAGTGTAATGATATATTGTAGGAAAAGATTAACGTTTTGCTTTAGCATCGCCTCTCCATTTCTTGGGCAAAACCGTTGCCTACTCCCCTTTGGGGAGATGAGTGAAGGAGCTCCCAGACCACGGTGTGAAAGAGTGGCACAAAAACCCTGAAGAGGGAAAGGTTTGATAGGTCCAATGCACAGCTTTAGGCTAACCATCAACTTCAAATCCCTCCACCACGCCTTCTACTTTTAGCTACCATCACTGTTCAGTGGTATTAATGGATAATTTATGGAAAATGTGCTCTTCCAAAACTACTACTTTCTAAGAATTTAAAGGTGAATTTCTCACTAGGAGAGAATTTGCCCATTGTAATGGCGGTACTATGATGACCTAAAATGATTTTTCAGTCCAGGAGCCTCTATGTTTTGTGATTTATCCCTGCTCATCTCCTTAAGTACACCATAAGCTTGAACTTCTGAGCTTCCCTAATACACATTAGCAAACAGACTAGACAGTACTTCCATGGGACATGAGTACACAGGCCAAAATCACTAGATGCTGAGAAGTCTAAACACAACAAAATGAATGACAAGTACTTGGAAACATAAGAATTATTAGAAATGATGGATCAAATATCCAAAGTAAGTATAATTAATATATTAAGTTATAGAATTTCCACTACTTCCATGACAAGGTAATTTGGACCAGAAATCCCTAGTCACCATAACAATTAGAAAACAAATCAAAATATTGGACCAGCTATTCTCAGACATTGAAGAGAAGACAGCACAAGATTGTGATAGCTAAGGGAAGAGAAATCAATAAGGTTATCCCTAGAATCACCTTGGTTTTTGGGTCTGTGGTGGATGAAGGGGAAACCAAAACAGATCACAAAAGTTATGACTGAGTTCGGCTATCAGATATCAGAATTTTACGGGATTATGAGGGCAGGAATGTGTACAGAGAAGAAAGATATATAGATACAGATCTTTAGAAACTGGAATGGGCATTCCCTTGAGTCTGTTGCTACAGACTAAGCTACACCTGTAGAGGGATAAAAGTAACAAACTTGAACAAGAACAACTACCAGAAAACTGTAAGCTAAAAAATTACCAGAGCCCAGACCTGACTGTGAGACATTCAAGTTTGGATCAGCCAGACTGAAGAGACTTCATTATGCCTGAGATAATACTTTGAGCTATACCAGGAAGGTCATTCCTTTACAGTAGGTGAATAGGAGCCCTAGAATAAAGGCTACTTAAGTTCCAACCAACAAAGCTTAAAAAGAACCTTGAAAAGAAATAGCTGATCCACACATTACTTTGTGCCAGCAGGACAAAAAAAAAAAAAGAAGAGTACTCTTTTTTAAAAAAAGCAAAAACAAAAAAATCAGTCACACAATACCATAGCAATCATAATGTCCAGAAAGGAACAAAAAATTACCAGAGTCAGATTTAATGTGGCAGGGAAATATGACCCTCAATCTTAAAAACAAAACCAGAAAATAGAATCAGAAGTAATGAAAATGATTAAATCACAGACAAGGACTCAAAACTAGTTAGGATTAATTGCCATGGTTTTAAAAAGACACATAAGCATAATGAAAAGAGAAATTAAAAATATATTTTAAAAGAGTCTAATGAAATGTCTTGATTGGAAAATAAAATATCTGAAATAAGACATTCACTTGGGGAGTATAATAGCCATGTGGGCACTCTGGAAGAAAAGATTTGTGAACATAAAAAAATCAAAATTGTAGCTATCTCAAAAGTTAACTAAAAAGTCGGTTTTAATTTTTTCTTTTTTTAATTAACAGAGTCTTGGTGAGGTTTGGAACAATATCAAGTATTCTAAAATGTATAAATGGGTCTTAGGAAAAAATGTGGGGAAGGGAGGGCAGAAAAATATTTGAGGATATGAAGGCCAGATAAATTGCAAATGTCATTAAAACTATATTTATGAAAGAATTTCAACAAACCCCAACCAAGAAAAATGCAAAATGCACTTTAGATTTTCCCATAGAAGTGTGAATTACAAAATAGGAAATACGGATCTGAATTTCAGAGCAAATTTCTGGAATATATGCATAATTTGGGGGCATAATTCCACATAGATAACTATTGAGGCTCTGTGCCGGGTCTTCTGGAAAGAGGATGTAGAGTGAGAAGAGGAAAAGGCCTAGGATAAAATTTTGAAAAATTCCAATATTGTTTACCTTTGAAGAGGAAACTGAACCAGCAAAAGAGAAAAAAGTGGATCATCAAAGAGATAAGGAAAATGAGGGAAAAAATCAATAACTTTAGATAGCGACAATTTTACAAAATATTCTTAGTTGAATTTTGATTGAATTAAATCATATTTCCCCATTCATGTATTTTATCATTGGCCTGTAGGATGATTACTTGACTGATTACACCCCATTCTATTCACTCTCTCCCTTGTCACCCTAACACTAAGAAGAAATGACTCGTATTACCACCAGGCTAAAGGAAAGGCAGGAAGTAGCCAGCCCGCAGCCATACATTTAAGCAGCTGGGTGTATTGCCACCATGTGTGTGGTATTTAAGGACCATTGAGTTACACACATGCCACTCCTAGTTGTATTTCCAAACACTCCCTTCTGAACTCTTCTGATAAGCAATTCTATTTTTCTCACCACCCCTGACCTCATTTCCCATGCTACTCATTTCCTGTGAGCTACAGACTTTTGAAACCTAGTCTGACTTTCTGCTGTACAGCAATGGAAATTCCTGTTTTCTCTGGCAACCCTTGCTCTGCCAAGTTATCTCTTGCCATACTTTCTGAGCATGGCGGGGATACTGAGGATCTGTGGAACACTTGTGCTCTCACAGCACCTCCTGAGCTGGGTGTTTTTTTCAAACCCCCGGCTCTGTTACTGGGATTCAATTAAAAAGAGTTAGGAGTGAGAGCAAGAAATTTACCTTGACTGATAATCAAACTTGCTGCCATAGAGCAATCAGGAGATGAGAAAATGAAAGATTCAGGCAATTATGACAGTGCATAAAACAAAATAAAGAGTGTGTCTATTTGAGCTGAATCTTCCTGAAACTCACTGTGCACTTGGGTTCAAGAAAGCAAGAAAACCCCAACACAGGAGGAGGTGCAAAAGGTGATAACATATGCTAATTCATTCTTGGTAAAATTTTACCCTGTGCGCGCTTTCTCTGAATATCATCAGTATTTTTAAAACAGGTAAGACAATTTTATCAAAGTATTCACTGAAATAGAAAAAAAAAACTAGATGGAGTTTATGTACATTTTGTAGTTTTTAAAAGAAAAAGATAAAAACAAGAAATAGTAGTGTAGTTTGTCTCTGGGTTCTAAGCCATAATCACATTTAAATATTACAGTGAAATATTCATTTATAAGATGCCCAAATATGTCCTCACACTTTGAATTGTCTTTTTTCTTCTTGTTTATTCATAAGTAGAATAGAGAAATTTCAGTGAGGAGCAGTGCCTTTTCCTACCCTGTACCTACATTCAAAATCATTTATAAAACACGTGTCCATAAAAGCCAAACAAAAGCATATTCTGATGTGAGGCAGAATACACTACGTTTCTTGCATGTGCATTGATCATTTCCTTTGGTAATTCACATCACTTTTAAGTTAGCTCAATATTTTAGGTCCTATCCAGCTGATAGAGCAAGGTTGAAAATTGTATGTAAACCCGTAAGAAGTTAATTTAATGTTTACAAGTTTCAAAAAATAAATCTGCTATTCAAATTCATTGACTTTAACACAAGCATATGGCCAGAGTATTAGTGAATTAAATATATAAAGAACATAATTACCTACCAAAACCTTTTATGCACACTGAGGAAAAAGTTGCAGCAATCCATGAAAAAGCCTTTAGAGAATTCCTGGCATTTTGGATGGAATTAGTAGGACTTGTAACCTTCGGCTAAGGCAAAACGTATATGATTACCTTATTTTCCACACAGATCTTGCAAGATTCTCAAGTAATATAATAACAAGCAATCTAATCTTTGTCTATTAGAGCTGAGTATTATTAATAATGACCGGCAGGTGTGATTTTTTAGCAAATATGATCAGGAAGTTAGAATAAAATTATGAACATTATTTTTCATAATGAGTATGCCTAAGTGATTTCTGCCCATGAGTAAGCAATTAAAGTCAAAACACAAGGCCGTGATTTTTGTGGCAAGAGTAATTTTTAGCTTACATATAAGGGATAGATTTTTATCTAACTGCACTGCAAGGATTGGAATAAGCATTTAGCCTTAAAAGGTATTTAGCCCTATTCTGAACTGCATGTCTAAATTAGGCACCCTTTCATATCGTATGACTACCAGCATATCCATCACAGTGTACTTATAATTATACAGCTGTTGGGGAATATTAGTAATTGTCCACTCCCTAGCGTTTGAACTTCTTGAGGGACAAGACCACAAATTGTCCATCTCTACATCTTGAAAGTCAGAAAAAAATGGATGAAGTGTTTGATTCTGCAAAAGCTTGCTCAGGAAAATTAAGTAAAAATAACAATGCACGTGTTTAGTTATTAATATGTTCCAGAAGTTTAGTTTTTAAACTGAGTTTAAATTTATTTGAAGTTTTGTGAACCCGAATTTAGTTATCTCTAAAGCTGCTGATACAGATAATGGAAAGGCCCCTCCCAGTTCTATCCTGGAACTACCTCTGTGAGCACAGCAGCACTATCCGGCCCAGAGTAAAATGACTCCTTAATAAAACTTTTCACTTTATTTGTAATTTACGATCATTAAATCACATTCATATTCATGGACTCATTCAACACTCACATCTACCCTTTGTGGGAGATTTTATTACTTGCTCTCAGCAGTGGGATGACTAGGACTGAAAGATGCTTGGCTCCACAATATTACCCACCAAGAAAAGAGGGATAATTAAATTGAATCCCGTTTTCTTAAATCTAAGACCAGTTCTCTTGCTATTATACTGATTGCTTTACTAGCTTTTATTTTCTGGCTTTGAAATATATTTATGGACAACATTTCCCACAGTCTTATATGTGCTTGTGTTTTCTGGTTATTTCATGTGCATACAATTTATTTCCTTACCAACATTAAGTACCTTGTAAATAGGGATATTTCTCCTTTATGTGTGTTTGTATATGTGTGTGCATTTCCTAATATACCTCTTATATTGCTCATTACAGTAGGTACCTAATAGAGGTATGCTGGATTAATGTCTCCTGGATGTGCTATTCTCAACATTGATCAGTTTTAGGTGTTGAAACACTTTTACCTGGAACATTTTCATGACATTATATGGTTGAAACACTTAAATACATGAAGGAACAATTTCCTCTAAAAAATATCAGGTGGCCTAACATACTTTCTTAGGTTGTAAATTAATCTTGATTCACCTCTTGTAGGGTTTGCATTTTTGAACTAGTAGGGCTATTTCACTTGCTCCCACTGTCTGAAATTTGATAGGACCTTTTCGTCTTCTCAGAGCTTTAATGGTATTCATGGAAAAGCAGACTGCATTTTTTAAAGCTAATGAGGTGTCAGCTCCTTTGGTGACTCATTTTCTCCTTTGTCCTTCACTATTTTCCATTCTCTGCCTCTGAAGCAATACAGACTAACCAAAGTATAAGAGGCTATTTTCAAGAAAGCATTTGAAAACCTAAGCCACTTAAAAAATCAGAACTGAGATTCAACATTAATTTTAACAAATGCTTAACATTTTTCTCGATTCCTAATTTATACCACATAAAGATTGCATATGTATAACAACATTTAACATATGATACTTAAGCACTTCAATATTTCACTGTTCTCACTTTTTTCTAATGCTCTGGCAAAATTGATTTTAGGAAATAGTTACTACAAATAGTCAACTTCAGCCTCTGCCCACTGACATTATTGTGAATTTGCCAACAATCTCTTTATAAGAAATATATCTTCTCCTTGGCCCTGTCTGAAGATTTCATAGTTTATACTCATTACTTTGAAGAGGTTCCATATTAAAATGCAAACATATTAACCTGAAAGTGACGCACTAGCCCACTCATACATTAGTACATATCAACTAACAGCAAACAAGCAGGACCTCAAGGAATGGACGTTACTGCCAACTCATGTGATTTGTTTCCCTGCAAAGGTCCAGATGGGGCATAGTTTAGAGAGCAGAGGTGAGGTGGTCACAAGAATGAATGGGAAGAACATACACCCTGTGCTCTATGACTTCTGTTCTAGTTGGTGGAGGAAAAAAGCAAACTCAGAAGTGAAAAATAAAGTGAATCTTAGATAGTGATGTGTTGTAAAGATAGTAGAACAAGAAGAAGTGATAGAGATGAATAAGGAATTCCTGTGCTACATTTGACTGTCAGGTAGGTGATCTGCAACAGGTAATCAGTTGAGAACTGAATATAAAGGAAGTGAACATGCAAAATTCTGGGGTTAAACATTCAAGGCAAAGAACAATAAGAGCAAGAGCCCAAAACAGGGTTGAGCTTCACATGTCAGAAAAATTTAAGTCCAGTGGTGCTGAAGCATAACGCCCTTGGTGTGGTGATTGGTGTAGATAAATGCAATAGTATCTCTGAAAGAGGTAAAAATGTCCTTTCTATGCCCAACAATGTCCTCAACATGAAGTCAACCACAAGCATTTTCATAAGCACCAAATAAAGGCAGGTTTTTGTGAACAGAGAAAAAAAAATCATGCCATATAAAAGAATATTAGGAAATCTACCATATAAGTATAAATATAAAGATGCTCAAAAATTTAAAAAAGGCCATTGTGGACCTATTTCAAATGAGTGTGCCAGTCATTGAAAAAATAAGCTTTTGGTTGGTGTAAATATATATTAAACTTCTTTGTAAATTCACAAAGTTTTTTGGACTTAACTTTGTGTCCAAGGATCGATTATTTGCAGTTCCTAAAAATTACCAGGCAGTTTTACATTTTATATCCTTTCTTCACACTATTCCTTTTACTTGGGAAACACTTTTTTTCCTCCCTTCCTCGAGAATAGAATATATCTCATCTATATCCTTCCAGAACTATTTGAGCAATCTTTTTTCTGACCCATTGGCACCTGCTGCTCACATCTATATCACTGTGTGATGCAATTTTTCTATATTTGAATCTTAGATATAATTTTCTTATATTTGAATCTTAGTGCAACAAATGGCATACAATATATGTTTTAATAAATATTGTTGATAATGCATGAGGTACCCCAGCAGTTACATTTGAAGGACTAAAAATGTTTAGTGAATAGTGCCCCAAACCATATACCAAATATGGAATGAGGTCTGGAGGGGTGGAAATGGAGATCCAGAAACAATTTTTATAATAGAACAGCAGGTTGCTATGGTACATCTATTGGCAACTTTCATCTTCCTGTTAACATCAAAAAGTGTCTTGCCATTATCCAATTCTAAAAAAGACTGTCAAGGGTGGGCCACGGTGGCTCAGCAGGCAGGAATGCTTGCCTGTGATGCCAGAGGACCCGGGTTCGATTTCCAGTGCCTGCCCATGTAAAAAATTTAAAAAAAGACTGTCAATATATTAATTGATGACTGGGGCACTTGAAAATGTGGTATGTTAAATTAGTCTGAAAAATCTTAGCCCCAAGTCTTTCTCTTCATAGACTTATAATATAATCAGCCACTTTAGAATAAAATATAATCATGTATCTTAATAAGTATTGATCAGTGTTTCAGTCTATAGAGAAAGCATCACAAACAAGAAAATTGGATTAGTTATGCTCTATTTCTTATTCTCAGTCATTTCTGTTTTATAGTGTTCACATTTTTTCTATCCTCACTCATAACCAATGAGTAATTAGCCACATAAGCTGGCTAAGTCGTTGAGTTCAGAGTGTTCATTATTAGTGGCTACTTTATGCAAATGCTATTGAATCCAAAGATCATTAAAATGCATCTCTACTAAGTTGGACACTAAAGGAAACCCTGAATGACACCAGAGTACACAAGCAGCTATTGTATGAAGATAAGAAATACTTAAAAGTGTCAGAAACACTACTTTGGGTGAGTAAGCATAATTGAGTCTGCAGGGACACTAATTCAGCAGAGAAATAAGCCCATGAAGAACTAGCTATAAGAAATAGGGTAGCTCTGAAAGAGAGTTGGCTATGATATGATCATGATGGATAGTGAAAAACATTGAAGACAATACTGATTATTACTACAGCTAAAACCCAGAGAAGGAAGTTCTCAAGAGTACAAGATGAAGTGCCCTACTGCTCTTCTTTTATTAATGATGTTGCAATTTTTACTTTTATTTTGCTTTCATCATAAGGAACCCACTTGAATTATTAGCATGATTCATTCAGATAATATGCTATTATGCTGCTTCACTTAGTTGAGGTCAGTTTATGTATATGATATTGCTTTAAACAGGTATTCTCTGAATTCCATGATGGCTAAAGGGCAAAACTTGAGACTAGAGTTTGAAATAGTATTTTATCATTGGATATTAGTATCCCTTCATTCATCCATTGTTTTATGGTTAGTTTTGGAAACTTTGGGCAAGTAACTGAAATGCTATGAGACACACTCTCTATTTGTGAAATTGGGTTATACTTCTCAGGTCACATGGCTTTGGGTAGATTAAAGTGTTCTTGTACAGGGACTGACATCTATAAATATTAAAATAACAAACACTCTAGTTTGATAGACATTCCCCAACCAGCTTTTTCCATAACGACTCTAAATTAGAGTGCAGGAAATGTAAATGCTCTTATTGCCAGCACTCTTGTAGCTAGGAGTGGACATTTGCAACTGTTCTTGGCAATAATAAAAGCAAAATTCTATTGGTTAGTGGCAGGACAAAGCAAGGGCTTCTAAAAAATCCCTGAAAAGAGGGAAAAGAAGTAATTGATGCCACATACCCCCCACACCATCCCTATTCTTCATGTCTTGAGTGATATCTTAATTTTCAGAACTGTGGCAGTATTTTCCCTATAAAGACAGATGGGCCAAGAGAATCAAAGAGATGCCAATCCATTCATCATTAAGTCTACTGCAGCTGATTAATCATTGACTTTTTAAATTATGCATGAAGAGGAATACTTTCTATTTTTAAACCACTCTTGTAAGTTTTCTATAACATATATCTAATTCAAAGCCAATTTGCTAAAATAACTAATGCTAATATTCGTTTCTTAGGAAACTAAACTTCTCTCCATAGTGATAACAGCTTTACCTTCTTAATTAAAAAAACATGAATTGTGTGCTCAAGTATTAGCAGAAAGCTGTGACATATATGGCAGCATTATCACATTCACTAAAAATAAAAATAATATTATGGGCTCACACATGTCAATATTAAATGCCAAAAAAGTGTAAACAAAATATACTACTCATATCATGTATTTTAAATTATTCTTCCATTCTTTAGAATAACAAACAGAATCACTTCCAATTTCAGATACTATTCAAGTTACTTAAGTAGAAAGTCTTACTTTTTACACTGGTTATAACCATAGTTGCAGTATTTAAACACTTATCACATTATCTTATCTGTGGCCAGATCACAGACTTAGAGCATAAGAGTCCATATTTGTTAGAATCAGCTAGGCACAGCTGTAAAATCAAATAACCTCATATTTGTGGGGATTATTTGCAGCAGCTTAAAAAATTAAAAGTTTATTCCTCCCATGTAAAACCTTTGTGGGTCCGGGCAATTTTCTGAAGTAATTATTATCATACAACTACTCAGCAATTCAGGATACTTCAAGGTTTAACTCCCCTATTTTAAACGAGGTTTCCTCTGCAATTTCCATGACAAGAGATCAAAGAGCTGAATGGTCTCACACTGAAAATTAAATACTGTGAATAAGAAGTAACATATATCAATTCCACTTGACATATTGGTGAGAAGTAGTCACGGGAACTGTGCTGGTTTGAAAATACTATGCACCCCAGAAAAGCCAGGTTTTCATCCTGATTCAATCTTGTGTGGTCAGCTGTTTATTTTAATCCTGATTTAGTACTGCAGGGTGGAGACTTTTGATTGGATTATTCCCATGGTAATGTGAGGCACCCAATAGTGGGTATGAGTTTCTGGTTAGATGGAGCTGTGACCCCACCCAGTCAGGGTGGATCTTGATTAGCTTAATGGAGTCCTTCAAAAGAGGAAATATTTTTGGAAAAAATTTCAGAGCTGACAAGCAGAGCTAGTGTAGTCATTTGGAGACTGAGACAGAAATAGCCCCGGTGCTAAGGAAGGACATCAAAACCTAAGAAGAAGTCGCCGGCCCTAGGAGATGCTAAACTAAGAGATCAGACACAGAGTTTTGTCCCAGAGCAGCTAAGTGAAAGCTCACAGACGCTTAGAGAGAAAACCACTTGTATCAGAAGCTGGAAGTGATGGAACTGGGAAAAGGACCAGCAGATGTCAGCCACATACCTTCCCAGATCACCTTTCCTTGAGTCAAGGTATCTTTCTCTGAATGCCTTAGTTAGCATATATTTATGGGCTTAGAACTGTAAACTTGTAACTTATTAAATTCTCCATTTAAAAGCCATTCCATTTCTGATATATTGTATTCTGGCAGCTTAACAAACTAAAACAGGCGATATACAACTATAATTGTTCAAAGAAGCTAATTCTTGTATGTATCTCAGAGCACAGAGGGATCAGGAATCCACAAACTAGAAACATCTATCAGAGGGTCTACACATCATTGACACCTAACCCAAACAAATGGGGTAACCTTTTTAATAGGTCCTTTGTAATTTAACTTTCAATAATTGTGGTCTTTTAAATTGGTTGTTCAGGGAATAACTATTAGAGCAAGCCAAATTGTGGATAATTGACTCTGCAACGTTTCATCAAACACCCTTCTGAAATATTATAAATCTCATAAAAAAGAAGGGGCATTTATTGTAATAGATAATTAACTGCATCATTATAAAAGATCTGGGCCTTTATGTTTCTGTTATTTTATTAGTTTCATGTCTACCTGCCAATGTAGAAAACATGAGTGATATATATTCATCCAATCTAAAACAACCTCCCAACTGCACAGCAGCTTCGATTCCAACTTTACTGGATTATGACTACCAATGTACTTTCTTTATATTTCTAAACCATCCCTCTTTTCTATTAACTTCCTTGCCTGACATCAGTGATGATTTTTCTCTCCTTGAATGGCTTCATAAGTGGCAGCACAATAGACACACAAGACAAGTTCAGATATGTATATACAGGAACCTTCATAGGTGAGTTTTATAACATGGTTAACATTTTTACTTAATAAAGCCAGAATATGAAATGATGGGAAGAATGCATGCTATTTCCTTGTCAATGTTCAGATGTTAAAAGTCATTTAAATGAGACTTTTGGCTTCTCCCAAGATGAGTAAATAATCTCCCAAGATGAAACATAGACATAATATATAAAACAACAGCTTTAGATACTGGACATCAGGCAATGTAAAATAGTGATCCCTGAGAGATGGGAAACACACCATGGGAACCCTGTGACAACCCCAGCTTACTGCCTGGAGAGACCTTTCAGGCTGCATGGCAGGAAGGGGAAACCCAGGTAGAACTTGGTAAATATTGAGGATCCGGAGAGAACAAGATAGTTAGAATTCACGGGACAGAGTACTGAAGAGATAGCTGCCCAGAGAGAGAATATTGGAGACTGCATGTTTTCTAGCATTTCCTCTTGAATATTCAGCAGGGTCTTGATAACGCATGTCTGAGGAATCTATCCAAGACCAGGAAAGACATCTGAAAGGATTAAAGAACAGTGCCAAGCACTCACACAGAGCCAGGAAAGTGTCTGTTCCCAACAGTCAGACTGGAAAACTTCATGATACATTGAGTACTAAAGACTCAATGAATATTCTGGAAGGTCTTACCTCATTAGTAAGGAATAATTAACCCTAAACTGATCACTGCTTCAGGCTGGCCTAATAAATCATAAAAGCAAGACCTGAAAGAATCAATCTGTTTCCAAATAACTTAATTGCATCCCAGAATAAAGCTGAAGAATATTTATAAATACAAACAAGGTACTACACACAATGTCAAGCATCTAAATAAAGTTTCCCAAGCATACAAAACAGCAGGGAAACACAGTCCATAATGAGGAGAAAAATCAATCAATTGAAACCAACACAGGACTAACACAGATGTTAGAATTAACAGTCAAGGACATAAAAACAATTATAACTGCATTCCATATGTTCAAAAAGTTAAAGATTTTTGTTAAAAGACCCTAATTCAATTTCAAGAGATTAAAAACTACAAAGTCTGAGAACGATGCACTGGATGAGATAATCGGCATATTAGACATAGCAGAAGAACAAGAGCTTACTAGTGACCTTGAAGACAACAGCAACAGAAAAAAAAAATATATATATATATACAAAAACCCTTGGGGAAAAGGAATGTAAAAAAATGATAAAGCATCAGTGAGATATAGGAGAACTTCCAAGTAATCTAATCTGAAACTACCAACGTAAAATATCCACTGGAAGTATCTTTCAACATGAAGCTGAAATGAAGGAATTTTCACACCTACAAAAGGTACAAGCATTTGTTTCCTGCAGATAAAAGATAAATGTTAAAGATGTCCTCAGGAACAGGGAAAATGACACCCAAGAGAAGCATGGTTATGCACAAAGAATGAAGAGCATGGAAAACTGTAAGCTCCTACATAAATAAGTAAGGTATTTGCTTATTATTTAATTCTCTTTATAAGATAATTGGCTGTTTTAATAAAAATAATACAAATATAGAGTGATATTTGTAACATGTAAATGTAAAATCTATCAGCAAAAATTGATAGACCTACAGAGAGAAATAGAAATCCATAATTATACCTGGAGATTTAGTACCCTATTTCAATAATTGATAAGGTAAGTAAACAGCACATCGGCAAGGATACAGTAAACTTGACCCACACTAACCAACTTGACTTAATTGACATTTGTAGAATACGTCACCCTCAATGGCAAAATACACATTCTTCTCAAGCACACAATGAACATTTACCAAGAGAGAATATTCTGGGCCCAACAAGTTTTAATAATTTGAAAACAATTCAATTGATATCAAATATGTCCTCATACTAAAATGCATTTAAATTAAAGGACAATAAGAGAGAGAGAGAGAGCTAGATAATTCTAATCTTCAAATATTTGAAAATTAAATAACATATTTCTGAATAATTCATAGTTCAAATAAGAAGCCAAAGAGAAATTAGAAATATTTTGAACTGAATGAAAATGAAAAGATAATATATAAATAATTTCAATACTTTGGGAGAATTTTATTGAATTTGAAACTTCTACTAAGAGAGGGTGAATAGTCTTATGTCAATGACCTCAGCAAATACTTTAAGGAATTAGGAAAGAAGAGCAAATAAAACAGAAAGGAAGCAGAAAAAACTTAAGGATAAAAGATAAAATAAAGGAAATTAAAAACAATAGAGAAAATTAATAAAACCAAAACTAGCTTGTTGAAAAGAACAATAAAGTTGAAAAATCTCTACCCAGACTAACTGGGGAAGAAAGAGAAGACTCAAATGACCAATAATTGGAATAAGAGATGAGCCATTGCAAATGGTAGTAAAGAGAATTACTTTTTTAAAAAAATCAATAGACTGGACAAAAGAAATCTCTTCCCAGAAGTGTAGCAAAACGAAGGTCCTCCCAATGCTGTGGACAGACCTCAATCCTGATCTGGGGTGATGATATTATTAAAAGAACAGGGTTGAATGGTCTTGGTTGTGATACAGTTAATGAGTCTTTCCAGCATTGTGTGATGATTTGTTATTAGTGCATTCAGCCAGAGTAAAGATGAGATTATTAACAGGATCCAGCTTGAAGAAGCCAAGATAGTAGGAACTTGGCAGAAATCACCAGCAATTGAACATGCGTGAAACGCTTGTCCACAAGAAGCCTGGAAATCAGAGTTTGTTCTTTTATACGACCATCAGTAGTTCACAATCAGGGCCCTAGTGCCTCTCAGGAACATCCAGTGGAACAGAAAACTCACAACCTTGTGTGGGGCTAACAAGTAATATTGTACAGATGAATTGCAGAAGGCAGGTTGCCTCAAAATTTTTATTATTTTTTCATTTAAAAGTATACATGTAATTCAACCTTGAAGTAAGAATTGAACACTATTTGAAAACAGAACAGGTTAATGGCTAAAAAAAATGTATTTTAATCTTTAGTTTCCTTTGGACAGGATTTTGATTGCCAGTTCTCTACAGCAAAACAATACAAAAAAAGTTTCTTTAGCAGACAGAAATTCTCTCTGAATGTAAGTCTAAAAGGCCCAAAAGGGTTTGCAGGTTTTAAAGACCCAAATCAGAAATACTCCATATTGGAGAAATCTCATTTGAATCCCTAATTGACATAAGTTTTTATACAGTAAAAAGAGAAAAAAATGACGACCAACAAATTGACAACTCAGCATTTTCAAGAGGCTAACATTCCAGATCATCAGGACACCTGGCAAAAACTCATCCATTACCAGCTTCTTTGTTCTAGAGCCTTCTTGGCTTCTACCTAGGCCATCCAAGACGCCCTGAGGAAAACAGATAGAGATAAATGCCCATTTCTCCCGCAGTCCCTCTTAGCATAGCACATAGACAATCAACGAGAAAAGGCATATAAACCATAACTTAAAGTCTACATAAGGCCTCATTCAATTTGAAAAATTGCCAGTTCTGTCAAATATACCAATATTCCAATAAGGTATTTACAACACAGAATCTTTATTTTTCCATCAGTATGCACTGAAGCTACAGAAGTTGAAACACGAATTAATCTTGCAGCTGATAAATGAATTTTGAAATGTCTATGGAAATGTGAATAAAGGCAGGCCACAAATAAGTCAACTTCCTCCTGGGTAACCTCTCCCAGTGTTTTGTGGACGCTGTCCCACAAAGCTTTTGCAACCTCTGGATGTATGGCATAGGAAATATCCAGGCTTTGAGGGCTACAGGGCACAGACCAAAGAAATTCAGTAGCAGCTGTGTAATGGTCCATTTTCCACCCAGTCCACATAGCAGCCATCCAGGTAAGATTAAACGCATTGATTGCTAATGGACTGAAATAGCAGTCAAATGTTTTCTGAAACCAGGCTTCAATATGGCTGTATTAGACTCTGCTCCATTTGCAAGGAATGAGGGTAAGCAGGTGTGATCTTCTGAAGCAGTCTCCAGAAGACTACCTCCAAATACACAGCAGAACCAACCAGTCCATACCACTTTCTCTTCTGTGTTCTCATATGGCAAATTGAGATTTTGACAGAATCTGGACAAGAAATGCTTCAGAGTCCCTTTGTGTTCCTTTCATTCCTAGGAGGGGAGAGAAAATCACTTTGATGTTGAAGTCTTCTCCCACTTCCACAGCAAATCCTTTTTGCTTTTCAGCAGTAATAAATGCACTCAGAAGTCTAGAATACTCTTTGAGATTGGTATAAGAGAATCTATATAAAGGAGTTAAATTATATAAAGTCCATTGTTTACACAGAAGGAATGCAATCTTTTGAGTATCAATATCTTCCTGCAATTGTGAACACGGGAATTTTTCTTCTAGGTGGAGTCCGGAAAAATGAAGTCTGCTTCCTGATTGATTCTAATCGTTTCTGAAGAGGGGTGGCACCTATTAAGTAATCTTTAAGCCTTGACAATGCACTTTGTCTAGGAGTCAATTCTGCTGCCTCACAAGGATCCACTGTCAATAAAATGCCGTGATGACACTGTCACCCATTTCTGCTTCACTAATCATTCTTCAGGTCTGCCTTCAAACCTATGACAAGACTGAACTTCCTGAAATAAAAACGTCATCAAAGTGACAGCTGAAAGGGAGCTCGAACAACTCTTGGCCCTCCCAAATTTCCTCTCGCGCCACAACAACCGAGTTCACCCGAGACGCAGACGCGCGGGGTAAGCAGACTTGCGCTCGGTCACACGCCTGACGATCCCCGCGACTTCACCCCGGGACGGACCTTCCCGCTGAGACTAGTCGCCCACCTCTGCGACCCTCGCTCCTGCTGGGGCTGCTCCTCCCCGTGGAGGGCGGAGGGCAAAGGACCAAGTGCCCCAAATCAACCGAGCCCTCGGGGCCCCGGTCCAGCTCGGCGGTAGAAGCAGCTGCTCAGGGATTAGCCTCCTTTTCACTTTAAAACCTTTTCCCAACTCTCTCCTCAAAATTATTTTGATAAACATAGGTTTAGGTATTTTCTTAGCATTTGGGAAATTTATATGCCTGCAGTCTGCCTCTTGGGTTTGCGTACGTTGACCGAAGACAGTGTGAATGTATAAAATCCTGAGGATGGTCAACGCGGGCAGATGTTGGATTTGATGGGAATGAGAGCTGTCGTCTTCATTGGAGCGTTACTTTTTTTTTTTAAAGTTGCAATTGTGACTTAATGACTGTGTTCATTTCACTGATGTTTTAAATTTCCTGAATAATAATGTTTCTCTACGGTCTAATATATATGTATATACATTTAATCAAACATATAGATCAGATATTTAGAACAAGAAATATCAAAGGCAGTAAGCTCATTTTTGTCTCACCCCAGGCATATAAGTTGATTCATGTTTATATCTCCAATTTACTTAAAAAGAGAATTGATTGGGCAGGAAAAAAATTAAAGATCTATTCTTATTTCCAAACAAACTGAGTAGGAATAGTGAATGTTTTCTCTGTTAAAAAGCATTATTCTCTCCAAAGACCTTAACAACATAGTGCTTGTAATTAATGATGCCCCAAATACAAATTTAAAAGCATTTCTTTTTTTTTCTTAATTACAATACTTTTTTTTTACTTTGCTAAGAAGGATCTGTCAAAAAGACCTTTTCTATTTTAAACTATCAAGCTCCTGATAGCAGATTTTCAGTGTTCTTCTGTGGATTATAAAAGGAGATGCAATCCCAAACTAACAGAATTCACACCCATGGAAATAAGAAATGTGATGTAGCTGAAGTTGAGCTTAATACAGAGTTGTTAGTATTTCTCTTTTGGGGGGGTGCATGCTCTGGGAATTGAACCCAGGTCTCCCACATGAAAGGCAGCATTCTACCACTGAACCACCTGTGCACCCAAGGTGAGTTTGCATTTTTAATATATATTTTCTCAGGCTTTATTTAAAGACTTTTCAATGACCCTCATTAGTATGTCCATATGCTTCTAGTACAACAAACTTGAGAAAGCAACAGCTAATATACCAAGATAAAGTTTCTACATTATAATCTCACCAGTAATATGAACAACATAAGGACCATTGTCAAGTAGCATCTTTAAGCTGTTCAAGATGCAAGTAGGAAGAGACAGATTAGCAAGATTCTTCAGCAAGATGCTGCCAACTAAAATTTAGTTGAAATAGCTCATGTTTTACATGGTTGATTCTCCATCTTTTATTAATTCATTGGCCTTTTCCAGTTTTATTATTTATGGGCTTTTAATTTGCTCATCTCTTTAATTTAGGACATCCTTTGGGACACATGGCAATTGCTCTTGGCTGCACTCCTGGAGTCTATCCTTTTTCTACTGCCCTGGATTTGTTATTTTCTTCATTTTTCTCCAGAATGGATGGCAGCTCCACCTTACCTTGTGGATAATGACAGCTGCAAACAAGAGCAGCTGAAAAAGTAGAAAGAAATTCTAATATTTTGGTATCACATAAAAATACAATTTAATGATTCTAATGACTGTGTTATGGAATTATAGAACTTGTGTGGGACACTAAATAGGCATAGACACTACCTGCACCCCCAGCATGCAAAATGTTACTGATTATTTCAAATACTTGTCTCACTGTATATTAATGTCATTATGAAATGTTAGCATCATCAAATGCAACTGTTCTTCCATAGTGCTTCTTAAAGATGTCATAAAGATTCTGTGCAAATATGATTTTCTTGAATATTTGATAAACTAGGAGACATGTGCTGTTATCCCGAGCTTGAAGAAGACTTTCTCTTACGAAGTCTAGTTTTGAACTGTCAAATTTGTTGATCTTTTCAAAGAACCAGCATTTGGCTTTGTTAACTTTCTCTTTTATGTGTGTGTTTGAATTCAACAACTTCTTCTCTTACTTTTATTATTTCCTTCCCTCTCCTTAGTTTGGGTGTACTTTGCTCTTCTTTGTAAAGCTTCTTTAAGAGAACATTAGGTCAGTGAATTTTATGCTTTGTTTTCTCATATAAATATTTAAAGCTGTAAAAATCCCTCTAAGCATTGCTTTATCTGAATTCCAAAAATGTTGATCTATTATATTTTCAATATCATTCATTTTTAAATATTTTCTAAATTATCTTATAATTGTGTCCATGAATTAGTTAGATATATGTTACTTGGCCCATTTACATTTAATTTAATTATTTAATATGAAATATTTAGGTCAACTATTGTGCTGTTATTTTCCGTTTAAATCCAGTGTTTAAAATTCCTTTATTACTCTATACTGCATTGTGTTTGATAAATTAAATATTTACTAATATTCCATTTTAACTTGCCTATTGATATTTTAGCTTTCTGCTTGCTACATTACATTTTTAGCATTTTCTCAGATCACCATATTCACAATTAGCTTTTCATAGTATAATTGCAAATAATTTTGAAGTATTTCAAGTAAAAAGTTAAGAATCTTATGACTCTGTATAGCTATTTACTTGGTGGAATGAGGCTCAGAAGGCAGCTGGGCCTAGATCATTTGGGCATGAGACCTTGCTAAGTCTCTATGTCTTTTCCTTTAGAGCACTGAGAAGCTATGAAGGATTTTACCCATGGGTTCACATAAAGAGTTTTCCATTTTTTTAGCAATCACCCTGGCTCAAGTGCGGAAGCTAGTTTTCAGATGAGACTGTAAATGGATGTAGACAATGTAGGAAATCATTGGAGGAGTCTAGGCAGAAGGAGAGAGCTAAACCATTAGCCTGATGTTGATGCTGATATGAAAGATGGAGAGAAAGGAGTGAATGAGAAGAAATAAAATGATGGTCCTTGGTGATTGATTTGCCATGGGGGGGGGGGGTGTGTGTGTGAAAGACATGATATTTGCCTGAAGCTAATATACACAAAGCAATAAGAAAATGGGATTGTTTGATTGAAATGAGATATTTTGAGTTTTGCTTTCCTATAGTTCATCTACCATGTGATGACCTAATCTTCTCACATATTTTAAAATTCAATTTGTTGAAAAAGCAACTGTATGTTATAACAAAAATTGGCCTTCCTTATAAAAAGGCATCTTTCATGTATCATTTTACCTCTATATTTTCTTCCTTAACTTGTATATTATTACCTTAGCACATCTAGGATTCACTTTAATCCAAAAAAACAAAACAAAGCAAAACCATAGTTGAGTTACTATAATAACATGACAAGACATCAAAGATTATTATTACAATAAAGGCAAATGAGCAAAAATGTTGTGTACATTTGAATAGCTGTTGGAGAAATGATGCCATAGAGTGTTTCCTTACTACTGATCCAAATCAAGTTCCTGAAAGAAAAATTTCCATGTTGTTGCATGTATAAATACAAATGGAAATTTTTTACTAAGATTTTTTTTCTACCAAGCACTCCATAAATAACAAAAATAACAAAAAGCTTAAGAAATGTCATGAAAATGATCTCTTGTCTCTAGTCCCAAAATCATTTTAGGGTAGCAAATTAGCCCTAACCATCAAGTTTCCATACTAACTTTGTCTCTGCAACCGCCTGCTTCAAAGGGAAGCTCAAGGAACTTCATTTCCCTGAGGTCTCATTTGCCTAAACTGAAGAAGTTGTTACAAGGAATAGCTGAATTAAATGGATATTGTTTATCTGAATTATATATTAGGATAAGATATGGAGGTAATTTTAAAAGTAAATATTTTTTATAAAATGATCTAGACATGTACACCTTATTTTGTTACCTGTGGGTTATGAAATAATACACATGAAAGGAGTAATTTCATTTTTTAAAACTCTGCTTTCAAGCCATACACCTTTTTTCTTTTCTTGCTCTAAAGAATAAAATGTGCAGTCCCTAACTCCTCTGAAAAGCTGTATATTTTAGGAAATTCTTTTAGCTTTCTTTATTATTCACTGAATAGAAAAAAAATAGGAAGGTTTATCAAATTATGTGTTCTGAAAATTATGTGTATGAACTCAAGGTCATGAGGGCATCCATTGAATAGGATGGTTTCATTTTTCATTTGGCTAAGCCAAATTTCTTCTTCAAGTGTATCTGTCTCTTTTGAAGATGAAAATCTTAAAAGATCTCAGGTACATTAGAGAAGAAAGGTCATCTCTCTTATTAAAAATCAATATTACTTTGTAAATATATGTGTAGGGTCAGTCCATTCAGAGATCTGCTAGGATCCTCCAAAATTTTATTAGAGAATTTTAAATCTCCATGGAAAATGGAGTGGGGATTGCAAGATAAAACACTACATGCTGAATTCTCATTTCATTCACCCCAGAATATACCGGCTTCTGAAATACTGTATGCAGTGTAACTGATCATGGTATATCAGACAGTAAATATGGTGGGTTCATGATTGTGAGTTAGCTGAATAGTATGAAAGAGGTTATGTGATTTATTCAGGCAATGATTTAGAAGAGATGTTGATCTGAATGTGTTAAATACTGACTGTGAAAGCAATTTTATATTGTGGGACATTATATTTGCCACATTATAGAAGGGGACAATAATCTGGCATCCACTGTGTTCTCTAACATGTAATTTCTAAGAGCTTTTTTTTGGGTAAACTTTAACATATTTCAAAAAGCCCCTAGGCAAAAAACAGGACAAAAAACAACAAACAAAAAGGCTGACCTAATGCTCAGCTTTCCTGTATGTTATGTTTGGTGCTAAACATAGAAATAGCATCTTTGCAGTAATTAAAGACTTGGGGCAGAATCTTGTAGATTTCTATATATTCCAACAGTAAAATAAAGAAAGGGCTAGAAATGCTTTGCATTGTTGGAGGATTCCTGCAGCAGAAAGGTAGCAGGTTTAGGTCTTTGCAGTGCAATACCAATGATGAAGGAAACCTATGCCTAAGAGAAGTAGTTTATCATGATTGCCCTTTTTAGTATATTACTGTTAATATTTAGTATAAATTGGCTCCACTCCTTTATTAGGCAAAATCACAATGCATTTATTAGGCAAAATCACAATGCATTTTTGCTAGAGCCTGGTATAGCTAAGTTCTTAACAATGCCATAAAGGCTTTGGGAAATAAAGTGGTTGTGAAGTGTCAATTTTTCTTCTTTTTGAGTATTGATTGGTTACAAAAAACAACGTCTTTTTGTTTAGTTTTTGAACAGCCTGATTAGAGCTTTATGGTTTATATTGTGTGTGCCAATAAGGAAAATGCATAGAAAAGGCATGTTTTTTTCCAATGGTTAATAACTGTTATTACACAAAGAAAACATTTGAAGATTGACCTTTATTTTCTACAGAAACATTGCTGTCTTGATACATTAAAGAGATACAAATTAAGAAATTGCTATCTGGTGATAGGCATTTTGTATGTTTCCCTTGAGAACTTCTTCTGATTGTCCTTCAAGGTCCTGAAGATGCAAATACTTCTTTTCACAAGTGTTAAGTAAATGGGAAGCCTTGATTGAGTTAGACTGAAACCAGAGAACGGTTAGATTGAGGCCCACTGTGGCCCTACTGTGCTTGATCATTTAATTTCTCCTGTTTCCCAGTGTTTTAGTGCTATGATGAGGAGTGGTTAATTATGGAGAGTTATTCCCATAACTTTCAAACCTGGCAGTTCTGCCTACTGATGGCAATGCTTTTAGAAACCTCAGCGCTCCAACAAATCAACAAAATGTGCTGATCCATTTGTATTGAATCCATCTGTAAGGAAACTTACATGAGTGGGTTATTTAGACTGTAACCACTTTTTCAATGACTCAAGCATGTACAATAGCCCACAAGAATGTGTAGCTAGTGTTTTGCTACCACACAGAGTTGGAAAAGATTCACAAAGTTAAGCAATAAGGACACTGTTTCCTTCAATGCAGTCTAAAAGAACCATAGAAAACAAAACAATAGAAATACACCATCACCATGAATTCACAGCACAGAAGAAAAGTTACTGGCATTAATACAAACACACACACACACATTGTTTGCATTAATATTTCATAGGGCAATAAATTATTCTCTCTTCATTTCTTCCCTGCCCCTCTCTATCACTTTCATTATTTGATTGGATTCTAATTCTATGTTTACAAAAAAGTAAAGCAAAAATAACCATTGTTGTTAATAAATAGTATTGTTTTAAATAAAATATTTGGTGCAACTAGCTATTAATTTCATAGCAGAATGCCTAATTTTATTCAATAAAGAACTGATTGCTTTGATTCTTCTCGGTGTCTATGTGCAATTTCAGACACTCAAGCACAATGCAATTATGCTCTTCCCTGGATCAGATCGACCAACCCAGGTTATCCAGAAACTCCCAGGTTGCATCTGGAGTCCTGATGTGATTATTAGTAGCATTCTCTTTCACTTTCAACATTGGTTGGAACTGGGCAATAGATTATATGGTTATTTAAACATAGCTGCTCAGATTAGTGCTCCTTTTCCCAAGTATAAATGATCATTTTTCTTTGCATTCAGGAGGAAGTTGAGGCAGAATTGGTCTGAGTAAATCATGTTTGCTCTAAAGGCCTATATGTCAACTGCACCAAAGTAAGAGAGAGCTGCTTGAGGACAAAGATGATCAGACAAGGAAATTGCTTCTCTAGCTTTATTATTAACTGTCAAAATTAAATTGTTAACAAAATTGTTTTTCTTTGGGATGCTAATGGTAAAGAATGCAGATTATGTTCTTTTCTTGAGCCTGTTTCCATAGCTGAAAGATAGTTATTTGAAATACAGAATGCCTGAGTTCCATTCAACTCTCACATGCTATGATTTTGTGATGTGTGTTGGTCTGCACAGAATGACAGATTTTTAGACATTTATTTAGCACTTTGAGGATGCCCAGTTAATTCAGAAACTAGCATGTGACTATTCCTTTGAAATTCAGTTTCCTTTGTCTGTTCAGTAGTGAACCCCACCTGAATGAGTCATGCTTAACTCAACAGTATCCAAAGACTAAATTTAAAAAAGAATTTACTTAATTGTTTTTAATAAATTTCTATCTCCCCTCTCCACATACACATGGGTGCCTGAAATGTTACTTTATTTTCAAAATTTGGTGCTAAATTTAAATACAAAATGAGGAAAGATAATTACTTATAGAAAAAAATTAAACCTTTAGAAAGCTATTTAAGGAAAAGAAAAAATTGTATTACAGTTTGCAGCTAATCAGTTCTCCTTATTAAATATTCAGAAGTTCTACTCCGCCTGGGATGGCATGGAGACTTCAATTTCACAATTCCGAAGCCTAAGATTGCTGTTAAAGCCCTCCTCCCCAGGGGTGGGGGTGGAGAAATAATCAGCAAATCATTAAGTATCAACATATGTATTCACTATACAAAATAAATACCACAATGCTCGCTTATTTCTTAATGACAATATTTTTTAACAATATAAAAAAATAGGTATCATCAATATAGAAATCTGTCCTTTAAACAAAAACATTAAAGTATAATAAAAATAATTTTAGAGAAGTAGAGGATACTACAGATTTGCTATTGTGTGTTTTACATAGTCAGAAAATAAATATGCCCTTCATTTTCATAGTATAAAATTCATTTGATTAGGATGAAACTTTCTGTAAGATGATACATGCAATATGAAAAAGGAATTTCCAACTTTTAGGAACAACTTTTAATTTGAAATATTTACTTTTAAATACAAAACATTAACTGAAAATTAAAAAATATATCATTTCAGATATACATGTAAGATACTACTTTTTTGACAAATTCGTGAAATGTAGAAAATCATTTAAAAAATTACCAGGGGGCAGGCGGGGGTGACTCAGCCGGTAAAGTTCTTCCTTGCCATGCCGGAGACCCAGGTTCGATTCCCGGTGCCTGCCCATGCAAAAAAAAATTATCAGGAACTGTAATCCCGTTATGGAAAGACCATCAACATTCATATTTTTAAAATATTTCCTTCAGGTACTTTCAGTTAAGAATTTGTACATTTTTGCGTGTGTTCACAGCACATTGTTT
The DNA here is from genome assembly GCF_023851605.1 of Tamandua tetradactyla. Taxonomy (NCBI): domain Eukaryota; kingdom Metazoa; phylum Chordata; class Mammalia; order Pilosa; family Myrmecophagidae; genus Tamandua; species Tamandua tetradactyla. The sequence continues at coordinate 85,513,914 of NC_135328.1, read as the reverse complement.
GCTTTTGCTTCTTTTGCAAAATAAGGACAATGTGCTTACATGAAAAACATTTTATTCTTTGTTCATTAGTCTTATTAGTATTTCTAATGTCAATTTTTTTCCACATCCTGATTTTAATAACTGCATAATATTCTATTTCAAACTTTGAATTTCCAATTTATTATAAAAAAGAATTCAGTGATATTTCTTTCAGTGGACAATTTATTAAATTACTCACTTCATTATTATTATATCAGACAGAGTCTTTTTACTTTGCAAAAGTTCTAGGCTCATATCACCAAGGTAATATTCACAGAATGAGAACCAATTTAATTTCCCACAAGCTTTCCTAAGAGGAACTCTTTCACCAAACAATTGCCAGCATAGCACACGAAAAGCTCCAGAAATATTTGATAGAAGACAAACAATATACAATTTATTTTAAAAAGATAACTGGTAAGACACATTTCATTTGTCACTGATCATTTCTAAAGATTTTACTTCTAAAATGCTATACTGAGATGTATTTTGTTAATTTGAGCACTGAGAATAATAAAATCAATTCTAATGAAATGTTATTGCAAATTTAGAGTAACCCCAATTGCTTGCATTAGTGACTAATAAAATCTAAAATTCGGAATAAAACCTTAGTGTATCAACCAAAAAACTTTAGGGTTTTCTCAGTAGGTGCATGTGGTTTCAACTTCACACAACTTCGGTTTTAGCTTTCATAATCTGCCTCCATTTTTAGATACTGCTTCCAAGTTACAATTGAACACTAGCAACATCAACTAAATAGAGTGAGTTAGATGAGCTTTAATAGGTTTCACAATATACAGCATGCTCTTGGCTGAGTATTTTTCCTGTTTGAGCTCTGCTTCCACAATTTTTGGCTAGATAGAATGATTACTCGAGTTCTCTCTCAAAGGTTCATTGCAACATATTAACAGAATGTTGGAACACTTTATAAAATAAGTATCCTTATGGTACTAAATGAACTTTTTTTTCCCCAAAGTTCATCTTTTAATTACAACTTTGTTGTAGATAAAATCAATACTATTGTAGGTTCGAGCTATTAAAAATAACTGAAAATAACCCGGACTTGAAAACAAATGATGAGCAACAACATTAGCACTTACTTCCCGCCAGAGATAAGCTGTTCACTTAGGAAATCTTGCTTTCCATCTGAGGGCATAGAACCCCTCAACATATTATTGTCATGATTCTCTATGCCAGTTTTGTTATGACGTCCAAATCTACGGTATTTGTGTCTATGTTTTTCAATAGTATTATCTTGGTTTATCATGAACTTCATATAGCAGTTTGATCCCCTCTAGTGGGGGACAAAAGCCTCATCTTCATATCTATTAAGCTCTAGCTATTATATTCCAGTCATTTCACCTCTTTGGGAAACATGGGTGAACTTCTTCCAGGTTACTGAAAAAGTAACCATTTCAACCATTTGTGGTAACAGAAGCCTTATTATTATTTTTTTTTATCATAGTATGATATGTATGATAGTTGGATGTTCTCAGGTCAAGGCTGCTCTCATGCCTTTGCTTCAGTTTTCTTAGACCTATAATGGTCCCAGTCTGCTGTTTACCTAAGAAGATGCACATTCACTTCAAGCTGATGTTATCCAAAGTAGACCCTGCATCTTCTTTCTATTTGCTTCTCTTGGAATGGTTGTTCTGGGAGCATTCTCTATAGAGATGTTCCTTCAAAATTCTAACCACAATGTCACACGGAGCCACATGTAGGAACTCCCACTCTGAGGAAAGCCTTTGAGTTATCCCAGCCCAGCACCAGTCATTTGAATGAAGAAGCCTTCTTGGAAGTAGATTCTCCAACTCCATCTCTTCCAACTTTTAGTCTTTCATGTAACCTTCCAACCTTGAATCTTCCAAGTGAAAACATTAGGCATCATAGAATAAAGACAAGCTACCTCTGCCACCTCGACCTAAGCCTTCCTTGAATTCCTGACTCACAGAATTCATGAACAAAATAAAACAGTAATTAGTTTCAGATTCCAGGATATTGGGGGTTTTTTTTAATGCAAAAACAGTGACTGGAACAGAAAATTAAGTCCTCATTGCATTCTGTGACCTCCTGAAAGATATTGGCCCTTCATTTGTTTATTTCCTGATCTGGTCTGGCTATACATCGTTTATTTACTATGGTATTTCAAGCATTAAGTGGCAAAAAAAAAAATTGTGGAATTCCCTAACAAATAAAAAAAATAAACATTCCAGTGTTCTGATAAAATTGCAAAATAATCCAGTTGAGAAAGTGAAATAACTTTGCAAACTATAAAATTGTGTACATTATTTGTTACATCAGAATTATCTCAATTTTGATTAAAATTATATACCAAATTAAGACAAGAATAAAAATCAACCTTTATTGTCAAACATTGTCAAATGCTGAGGAGATGTTTTATAATGACATAGAGTCCAAGTTAGCACAATAGAGCTGAGTAATGCTTTGAAGTCTCTCAGGTACTTAGATAATTAAAATAGAATTAAGGGAGAAGTGTTTTCCTTTTGAATAATCTTTGTATTGACTTTCTATAAAACAAGAAACTAGTAAATAACTGGGCCATCATGAAAATTGCCCATATTTACAACTTTGATCTCTTACTTATAAGGTTTACACTTGTATCAGTCATCTGTCAGGAGCCAACATTGTGGGAAGAATTTGCCTTCTAGAATAAATCTCACTTCCTTTGCGTGTTGTAGGAAGATGCCCACAAATGGAAGGGACTCATAGACTAATAGAAAGAAATAATAAAGCCTGCATATTTAAATCACCACTTGGCATTTGGGTATTTTCTTAATAAAGACAAATATGATTGACCAGCAGAATCACTACTTAAAAAAGACATTCCAAAAGAGTGCACTAATTACTAAAAGTAAATGTGTTCATAAATGAGAAATTAATTTAGAATGCAAATATGTGTCTTATACATCCCTTAAGGTAGTGCTATATAAGGAGGGCTATTTATATTTGTTTTCCTTCTGAAATAGTCAAGCTTAATCTTCCGTATTGTCATGGAGCCACTTCCTTTGATTACCGGAGAGACAGGATTGAGCACAGACATGGAGGTCACACGCTGGGCAGAGAAATGACAACAACAGAGGTGAGCCCTGAAAGAGGATTCAATGAACTATGTCACAATTATTGTTTTATTATTAGTTTGTAGTGTAATAGTTAGAAAATGATTAAAATATGTATAATTACACATACACAAAATACCTGACAAATATATCAAGATAGACATAAATATAAATAGAAAATATTAGTGAGTTGAATTGTGTCTCTCCTAAAAGATATGTTGTATTCCTAACCCCCAGTACGTTTGAATATGATTTTATTTGGAAATAAGGTCTTTGCAGATGAATTCAAGATAAGATGAGGTTATTCTGTATTGAGCTTGGCCATAAATCCAATGACTGGTATCCTTGTAAGGTGAGAAAGAATTAGAGACAAGGAGATACACAGAGGGATGTTACCCATGTAAATAAGGAGGCAGAAATTGAACTAATGCAAGCACATGCCAAGGAATGCCAAGGATTGCCAGCAGCTAGGAAGAGGCGAGGTTTCTCCTCCGGACCCTTCAGCGTGGGCATGGCCCTGCTGACATCTTGACTTCTGACTTCTAGACTCCACACTGTGAGAGAACAAATTTCTTTTGTTTCAGCCTCCCAGTTTGTGATGATTTGTTGCAACATGCTTAGGCAGCTAATACATGCATACACTGCTAAAAAATAATTTTCAGTAAAATATATAGTTATGACTCACACAGAGGTCTAAAAATGAATCATGTTAAATAACTTATTTTACTAATATTATGCAGGGAACGAGACAGATATTTTAACAACTTCAAAGGGAAAGTCAAATTTTATATCGAGTAAAGGAATATTGAGAACATTTGCAGTGGAGACAAGGGGTTGGGAGTCAATTAAATAAATTATGGACAGCACAGAATTTACATCTCTCAGTTACCTACAGCCTACAAAGAGTTACACAATAAATAAAAAATAATGAACAGAGCTGGAATCTGATCATTTAAAAGAGTATGCAATGGACATGAATTCTTTTCCATTGAAACACAATCTTTTCTTACAATATGCACATATGTAGGAAAAATACTTGTGTGTATGTAAGTATACACAGTTATATGCATATATGCAAGATATACATTTTATATTATGAATAATGTGCTAAAATTTTCTCCTAGGGACTGACAAAAATCAAATGGATAAGAGTAGGTATCAGTGGCCTGAGTATGGGAAATGAACATTCTTATCAGTGGATGCCAAAAGAGTTCCAACATCTTGGAAGGAAACTTGGAAATATTTGATAAATTTTAAAAATAATATAACTGTTGACCTAGTAAGTCTACTTCTGTAAATCTGTCCTACACAAATGCAGGCAGATGTAATAAAATATTTGTGTATACACAAGCATATACAAAACCATATACAACATTTACACTGACTTTGAAAAATAATAATGAAAGGCTGAAGCATCATACGTGTCCATCAGTTTGAAGCAGGCTAAATTAATGGTGGTACATCCATACGGTCTTAAATGAGAAGAATGAAGTTCATACAATGCAACTAGTACAAATCAATCTATTATTTCTTTATACTTGCACAGGAAGTTTCTTGTTCTGTTTAGCATTTGTGCTGTTCAGCACTTGCCTTCTAGATCTTTCTTTTACATAGCTATCTTCAAAATTATGCTTTGATCAGCCTGCTGGCAGGACTATTGACTTGCTCTTATTTGCTCATAAGTCCTGCTCAGTATATGTGGAATTAAGAGGAATGGCATGTTTCTTTGGGCAAATGAGCTCCTAAGTTTACCCACAAAATATCATATTGCTTTTTTGGTTTTGTTTTCTGAGCCTTGCAGGAAAATCCCTCTGAGGAACAATCTGAAAGGGCATTTCTGAGTCCATGGATAGATGCACAAAATATTAAGAGAAATGATATTGTCAACAAAAGTTTAGAGAATGTGTTGTCTGCTGTATGTCGGGGTGTTGTAGTTCCCCAGTGCAGTGCTGCAATATTCATGGCCAGATTTGACCCAAGAGAATGCATGTGGTGCATTTCTAACTACACTTTCTTGTACAGGAGTGATGAAATATAATTTTAATGCCTGATATATAACATTTTAGTGTGCTGACCTTTCAGTAAAGGTACAGGCTTGATTAGAAAATATTTGAAACACCCTTGCCATTGGAAGACAGAGTTGTAAATGGTAAAAGCAGTGAAATGACCCCCCACCAACACCACCCAATATAGACTCTCCAAAGGTCAAGAGGAAGAAGCCTATCTATTTAACTGCCAGAATATATGAGGCGTTCAACCCAGCACAAGGCAGTTTCATGACAAAGAATATAAAACAAAGGCATTGGTACTATATTAGGCCAGTTTTATAGTCTGTATTAATAAGAAAATATTCCATATATTTATTTATGCATGTATGTGATATTTTGGAAACCATAATTCTGTAGGTGACTCTGCTTTGCCATTACTTGATAGTAATTTTGATTCTAAAAAGCTTGACACTATTAGATTAGTTTAAGAAAGCTGTTGATGGATTAGAGAACGATACAGTCCAACAGAACGAAAAAGATCCCTGACTTCCAAAAAGTAAAAACTTCCCTCACAAAAACTGGTTGTTTGTTTTTTTTGTGAGAACTAATGGATTGTTTTCTGCTCTGTGGAATTTTTAAATTTCCTGATATTATACCTTCTTTAAGCTGCTCTCTGCAAAGGCCACCTTCAGAATGCTTGCCTCAGCACAAATAAGTGCTTGGGGAAAAAAACTTAAAAAAAGAAGCAAAACAAATTTATTCACTTGAAATATGAGGTTTGAAAAAAAAAAGAAAGAGAAATGACATAATTTGTTGGATTTTCAGTCTTTTATATTCTACCTTCTCCAATCAGATATTTGGACACACTAAGATATTTCTAGTTACGTAGAGGAATTTGGTACATTTGAAATATTTTTATTTACTTCAATTTATAAAACAAGAAAAGCAAGTAAGATTTTTTTCAAGATGTTAGGAATTTCAATAAAACAGAAAGAAGAGGCCAGTTTCTAAAATCCTAGGGATACCTGTTTGAACTCATTACATGAACATTTTTTTCTTAATATCTCATTTCCTTATTTTAACATGATTAAACAAATGGATAGACTGTTTAAATTTGGATTCCCCATTTAGTCATACCACTGAACAAAAATTCTTAGGAACCCTTTGCCATTATTCTCAAATATTTTTATATGTGAACACACACTGAGTAAATATTCTTTTGCAAATCCTGTGTGCTCCTTAAACAGCGCCGACTGATGTCATGACTTAATCCTCATCCTTTGGCTTCCTTGGGATACATTTTCTGCATCTCCTTACTCGTGTTCTTGGCCCATATGAAGAGCGATGCCATTTATGTGGGGTGTTCAATAAGACATACCCAGAGAATTTTTCAGGCACAATTGCTTGCCATTGATGAGAGTTGAGTATCATAATCTAATATAGGAGAGAATAGGAAGACCAATAGTAGCTTCAATTATAATCCCATGAGACATCTTCTCTGCAAAAACTTGAATAGTGCACATTTGTGGAAAATGAAATAAAAAATCAATATCAACATTATAGGGTATTTCAAGGTTTCAAAACACCATAACAATATTGACGCGTGAAACAAACCAAGAGTCTGTTGAGGTAGATAAAGTAAGGCTATTGTTCCCCTGTTAGAAATGAGAAAACAAAGAAAAATGAAGAAGAGGAAGGGGGTAAATGACTTTCAATGGTCCAAAAAGCAATTTAGTTACTGAGACAATCATTTCACAATGGCCCTAGATAGAAGTGGTTTAAAGCAACATTTTCCCTCTGTGCAAACTCTCAACTTTCAGACTGCTAAACAGTGAAAAACAATAGTCGGTTCAAATACTTCATTAAAGGGACTGGTAGGGGGCCTGGGATGGTTTGGGGAGGGGTATGCAAAGAGGTCAGAATTGAAAGTGGATGGTCCAAAATTGTTCTCACTCAATAGAAAAAGGGCAAGTTTGTCCTTGTGTTTGTAGTTGTCAAAATTGCTGCAGTTGCTTTAGCTTAAGAGAGATTGCTACACATACAAACATCCTAACTCTTTCCCTGACTCTATTCCCAAATGTAAGCATATTATTTAGGACTCAAGATTGCTTCGTCTTTGCTTAACAGTAAGCCTGACCTTATCATAAATCAAGTGAACAATTAGCAGAGGGAGTTTGGACGTCTTTAGCAAAGAAGGTTGATCACTAACCATCCCATTGAAAACAATACAAAAAAAAAAAAAAAAAGAGTATTTTTGCCACAAAATTGAGAACATGGAAAGACCGGGGTGCAAGGAGGTTGAAGGGCTTTTGGTGTGAGGGCAGGATCTAGACCCGGTAAGGCTGATTAGGGATCTGATACGTGGAAACCTGAGATGAATAAACAAAATTGTAATTTTGCTTCCTGGAACAATAGTCTAACCCCTTCCAGTTTCTTTAAACCCAGAAGATGAAAGACGAAATCACTGTCATTCTAGCAATTTCTTCCATTTAAACATCCTGAGTTAAAATTCATCACGTTATTAAAGATTAGCTTGAGTCCGCTCTCCACACTACTCACTGCTTTTTGCTGAAATGTATATTTTGTGATTGCTCCGCTGAGGGAAAAAAATCAGTTTGGATGACCAGACTGACGAAGCAGCACATGCACCAAGAGGGTTCGGATAGATATATCGTTCACGTTTTGGGGCTTTCAGGAGGGAGAGGGTCTGAAAGGCTTGGTGAAGGGAAGGGCACTTGCCTTTGGCTTTAATTCTGGATGGGAAGGGGCAGGGTGCTTTGGTTTGCCAGGACCGCTATGACAAATACTCCAGCGTAACTGGCTTAAACAACAGGAATTTACTGTCTCACAGTTTGGGAAGCTAAATATTCAACATGAAGGTATTGGCATGGCTTGCTTTGTCCCGGATTCCCGGATACTGTGTTATTTTAGCAAATCCTTCATCATGTGGTGATCTGTCTTCCTTTGTGCCTGTTCTGATTTCTGCTGATTTCTGGCTTCCTCCTGTGAGGCCAATTTCCTTCACTTTAAAGGACTTCAGGCATTTTGGAATAAAGCTTTGGCCTATTTGCTTTGGCCACGCCTTAACTAAAGGTGGTATCCTACAAGGTCCTATTTGCAAATAGGCTCACAGCCAAAGGAGTGTGGTCTAAGACTGTGACATGTCTTTTGTGGTGCATGTGATTCAAGCTCCAACACAGGGTGAGGGTTTTATGGATCAGGGTTTGCTTGGCTTGAACTTTCTCTCCAGGACCAAAAGAAAGAGCAAGTGCACATTGTGTGATTTTCACTGTATGTAACGAGAGAAGGGGGAGGAGTGGGGCATAAAACCTATCAGAATTCAAATATAAAAATGGTGTCAGGTTCTCATTTTTAGAAAGATAAATAAAAGAGTACATTTCTTAGGAGATAGGAACAGCCTGAATTTTTTTTTTAAGTCATGCATACTACTACTTTGCTTGTCTATTTAGTCATTAAAAGAACATTTACTCTGTAAAATGATCCATTCTCACAATGTTTGAGGTACCTCTGCTCATTATTAATAATCACTGCAAATAACAAATGTTTTCTGCTCTAGAAAGCCTTATCTTAAGAATGTAAGTGGAGTTATTTTTTCTCTTTCATGTTTTCTTAGGACGTATATATTTTTATTATAACGCTTCCCGATTTGTGTATTTATTTGTTACATGCTGTTGAATTCGGTTTGCTTGTTTTATGTTGTTTTGGTTATTTCCTGTTTATAATTTTAATTGGAGGACTTAAAGCAAATTTTTATGACTCTGTTCTGGGGTTGGGAATCTCTCATTGGCTGCTTCAGATCCACTCTCTAACATTCTCCATTCTCCCCTTTACCCCATGTAAAACACATTGCATTATCTTAACCTTTGCCTCCTGTTTGGTTTTGGTCAATGAGGAGCACTGATAGATACAGAAGAGAATAAGAAAATGAGGATGGGTCATTTAGTCCTTTGGCTCCATCTCTTTGGTTTCCCTCTGTGTGACCTCAGTCATTATAGGAAGGTCATATTCCCCTCAGGGCAACGTCTCTATTAACTTTCTTCTTTAGTTTCTGATAAACCTTTTTTCTCTTCTTTTCTTAAGGTTGTCAGGTAATGAGAGCTCAAGTACTCTGGAACATACTTTATGATTCCTCTTGTCAAATTGCCTTGAGTGTGCCGTTTATTTGCAGTGAGGGACCTGATTCACACATATTCCAATATCATTGAGAAGTGCTAGTACATCAATGCAGGGATTACCAGGAGATGGAACCACAAGAATTGGAACTTTTATTTTCATCTCTCCTTCTAAGACAAGACCAGAAATTCATGAGAAGATTCATTGATATGTTTGTAGGACTAGAGAATGATTTGATGTTTTTTCTTTATTTACAAAATTGTATGTATGTAATAAAGGTTGCCTGTAAGAAGGGAAGCCTAGATATTCTGTCTCTAGTTAGAGGCTTGCCAAGCTATAGTAATTATAGAATCATCTCAAAATTATAGAATACTCTCCATATAGTCACTTGAATATAATAAGTTATATTCATTTCCTGCTGCTACTGAATAACAAACAGTGGATTAGAACAACACAGTATTTTTATTTTACAGATCTCATAGGCTAGAAATATGAAATGAATCTTATGGAACAAAAGTTAAGGTGTTTCCATAGCTGCCATCCTTCTAGAGTCTCTAGGAGAGAATCTAGTTCTTGTTTCTCCCAGCTTGTAGCAGATACCTATATCCCTTGTTTCAGATACCTATATCCCTTGTTTCATAGCTGCATCACTCCTACCACTGCTTCCATTATTTTGTCTCCATCTCTGACCCTGACCCTCCTGCTTTTCTTTTATAAGGACTCTTGCAATTGCATTGCCCTCCTGGATATTCCAGCATAATGTCCCCATATCAAGATCCTTAACTGGATGACAGCTACAAAATTCCTTCTGCCATGTAAGGCATCATATTCACAGGTCTCTCAGCCTTAAGATATAGACATTTGGGGACAGATGGACATGTGTACCCTTGAAATTGGAGAATGTGTGAGCATAGGTCCTGGTGCTTGCTTATCACCTGGAAAATGTGATGATGGAAAGCAAGCTACAGGCACTTGAAACCATGGGATAAAGGGATTGATCATCATTTGTGTGAGCTGCACTTCATCATATAGGAGAACAAAGATAGATAGCATTCCATGGAAATAGTGAATTTTATCGAAGAGGGCTGAGCTAGAGACATTGTGAAAGGACCCAATCTAGGAAAGCCTTACCAGGATGAGAAAACTTCAATAGTGAGAAATTGTGTGGCAGACCACCGCCGAGAATAATTAGAGAAGGCGAAGTTAGCACAAGATCATTATGCTGCCATGTCAGAGAAAACTGCAGTATGTCACCGTAGAGTGTCTCCAATGTAACCACAACTGAAGTGGAGACACCATCTGAATATCTGCAATAATAGCAGCCCTGATGGCCAGCAAGTGTCATCCAACAAGATAATTAAGATATCACCAGGTAAGATGGACTGAGTACCTTTTCTCCTGTCATCCTAGATTCTGAGTTCAAAGAAAGCAGAATTTCCTTCTAGACATCTGAGTGTCAACTAGCCTTTTCTATACATAATCTTCTAAACATTAACATAAAAATAGGATTCAGATATTTACATAAACATCTACAATTTCTCCATATACTGTCTCAGAAAAACAAACAAAATTAAAATAAGACAGTGGCAAAATAGCAGAAAATTATCGTGGTGCCTGCTTCCTCATTTTTATTACATTGGATGATACTTTTTTTTTTTTTGCATGCATGCATGCATGGGCAGGCACCGGAAGTCAAACCCAGGTCTCTGGCATGGCAGGCAAGAACTCTTGCCACTGAAGCACTGTGGCCCACCCAGGATGACGTTTTTTTGATGGGAATCGTATGGGCCACCGACTCAATGATGTCATTATCTTATGAAGACTTTGGCTATCTACCCACACATTATCTGGATGTTTTCAAAATTAATTATTTTAAATGGATTTTCCAAAGTATAGAAATACCTCTATTTTCATGTTTTAATATTAGCATTGGAAATGTTATAAATAGAAGGTGTAACATGGGTATGCCAGCAGTTCATAAATCTAGCCCACTGCTGAGCCTGACATCACTGGGAAGGGCTCTAGAGCAGTTCTTGTCAATTAGGTCTGTGTTAGGTTGTAGCAATTATCATCTCGTTACCTTAGCTGTTCTACTATTGCTTTAATTTGGAAAATTGGCACAGGTTTTGTATATTCTTGCAAGAACCTAAGTAGAGTTTCTTAGTTATGATAAATTCACTTCTTTCAGAGATTTTCTTAGTCATGTTGTTGTTCAATCTGAGTGTCAAAAGTGGAGAGATTCAAAACTGGAATAATATTTGAATATAGAAGAAACCCAATGACCATTAAAATCACTAGGCAAATCCATACATTGTGTTCTTCTACCCCAAAATGTACCTATCTTATTTTATGGTTTTACAAATAGGAAAAAGTCCATAGGAGGTTGCTTGGGAAATCTTACATATCATCAAAATACTGAAATTCTGATGTGTAATCTTATGTATCGATGATGAAATAAAGCAGCAAATATATATTCCTCATTTGGAGTGACCACATTTGGAGATCAATTACCTAATTTGGACAAGTTATTTAATTCTGTAGGAACATAATTTGCCTTTACAAGAAACTTCCCCTATATCCCACAACACATCGTACAACAATGAAAAGAAATGGCACCACTTAGCCTCTTGAAATGAAACCACAAGAGAGAAAAGAACTTCAGGAAGGAATGTTAAATAATTGAGCACAATACTGAACCATTGTATGAAGCAATTCAGATAAAGTATGTCGAAATAACATTTTCAGGGCATCCTTTGTCTACCAGTTACATAATTCCTAACTTAGAGTAGCAATGACCCTGGCTTTTCAGATTTTGTGAGCTTTTTCAATTTGGAGTTAAATTGTAGACAAATCACACACTTTTAACAAGTCTATTAGAAACAAGCAGGATCTTCCCCTAATAGAAGTGCAAATTATAATGCATTTTCCTAATGTTTCTGATTTAGGTAATATCTGTTATAAGTTAGGCAAGAAATACCATTGCATAATTTTTTCTCAGCCTATTATTTTTAAACTCTGGAGAACTAATAACCACCCAAGATTCTTCAGAACATGTGTCTGTAATTCCCTTACATGACTCCTGGGCCACTAAGAAACTGTTAGCATTTAGTGAACTTTATACAATTAACTCTGTCCTTTGGGTGTGCAAACACATTTTCATTATCCTTATACTGTGTATAGAATAGGGAAATTTACAATGGAAACGCAGTCTCGCAGCCTTCTTCATTAAAGTCTCTCAGGGCACTTTACAATCATTAAAAGTTATAATTAGCACTGAAGCATATTCAACTCCTAAAAGGATCATTTTTTAAACTAATAACTTTTTTTTTAACATCTGTATTTTAAAGTCTCAAAACAGTTTAAGTGTTACCGACTTCAATAGATAATGGCTTCCTAGGTATAGAGGAAATAAACCAAAGTGTTTTTAAATGCTCTGAAACATATTTCCTGATCCCCTCTAGATTCTGTTCATTGAAAACAGCTGACAATTTATATAGTTAAAATAGAGTTTCATTTTTTATTAAAAAGTATCAGGTAGGGAGAAAACTTCAAATATACGTAGTAGGTTGGCTAGGGAAAGTATGCTCAGAGTTATGAATTTGACAACATACCTTTACTCTACATTACTTGTTAAAATTTGGCCCTTAGTGTCTGCTGTTAGGTCTTCCAGGAATTTAACTTCTTAATGATAGACACTGTTGCTTAAGTGACCCAAGTTATATGCACAATCTCTTCCCTCCAGCCGCCATCCAGCTGGTGGCACACAAGTGCACAATTCTGACCAATGTCATTGTCAAGAATTCTGAACGATTTGGCATTTTCACTACTTGCAAGCTAGCAAGTTAACCTGCAACAGTTTTCTTGATTTTGGCAGAGACATGACATTTCAGACTCAATGACAAAAGGACAGTTACAACTCACAACAATAGCAACAGCCAGGGTATCATCATTTGCTTTTGCTGATTCTCTGTTAAGGCAAGATTGACTAATTTGGCCACTGAAGACAGGATGAGCCATTTTCAGATTAAGATAGTTTATTATGTAGATAACAAAAGCAAGAAAAACAAAGGTGACCTTTTCCTCCTTGTGTCATCAGTCTCACTATATGATACCGAAACAAAAGGGGACAGCTGGCATGACAATGCAGTGAGTGGTGGACATCCTCTTGTTGAGTAGCTGATGCTAAGCTGTAGCTCGGAAATTTTACAGCCTGCGACATTACCTTAAAGGCACTAGGTAAAAAACCTGAGATTTCTTAAGAAACAGGTAGGCTATGAAAACCTCATGACAACCTCCTGGGAAGATAAGGATCCAGGTGGGAAAGGGCCTTGTAAAAAATCCTCTCAAGTTGCCCATGGTCTCATGTTTCAGAGAACCACTTGACATTCTGCAAGGCTTAGATCACCTGCCATTAAGCCTTGGCTGTGTGCCCTGTGTGTAGATGTGCGGGGACAACAGGGTGCCA